>NC_050574.1:299614733-299914805 GCF_011100635.1 Trichosurus vulpecula | reverse complement strand
TAGAATTCACAAGGCATGAGTTTACTCTTAAAACTAAGGATGTTAATTCTGCTTTAGATATATATATTTTTAAAATGAAGTAAAAACTTGGATTTAGAAGAAAACAGTCACTCCATTTCCAAACCAAATTGGCCATCGCTTCAACTAAGTGGTCAGCACAGAATGGTGCTTTTGATGTATTCAGTAAAATATGGCCTCTACTAACAACATATTTAAACTCTGAGTGCCATGAGAAAACATATATACACATACACATATGCTTACATACGTGAGCAGAACTAAATTGGAATATACACATGCCCATGTGTTTAAAGGGCACATGCTCAGCATGGCATTCTGCTCCAGTTTTAATACCATCCACCTCTGTGATCATGATTCCCCAGGGAAGCAAATATCCCGAGCATTATTAAAAGTGGGATTATATAGTTTAATACTGTAGATTTGGGAGCAGGCCAAGACGAACCATAAAGGGAGAAGGTTAAGACAAAGAGAGCTTATCGGGGGAGCTGACTACCAGGCTCGCCATCCCTAAGCCCATACCCAGGCTGTCGCTGTGTGATTGCTGCCTAGCCAAAGGGGGCTCTGTCATCTGGCAGCACAAATATGTGAATTTAAACTTAAAGCACTCAATTATGCTTCGAGAGATTCAATGTATAATAATGAAAAGTATATGAAAAATAACACAATGCTAAAGGTTCGGAGACCTGAACTAGCGGGTTCTGCCATGGGATAACTAGGAAGCCTCTACCAATCCACTGTAGTATCGATGTGCCCTATATGTCAAGCTGGAATGATAAAACCTGCATGGTGAGGGTCAAATGAGAAAATAATAGCAGCTAATAAATACTATTGTAATCAATTAGTTAGCAAATATTTATGAAGCACCAGCTATATACCGTTCACCATGCTAAGAAATGGGGATACAACGACAAAAGTGAAACCAACCCTGTCCTCAAAGAGATTATAATCTAGTCGAGGGCCTTCCCAAAGTCCTTTATGTACATTTTCTCATTTGACCTCTTCAACAACACTTGGAGGTACCTAGCACAGGTGGTATTATTGACACTTTATGGACGAAGAAACTGAGGCCTCTAGGAAATCACAAGACTTACCCAAGCTTACCTAATTAATACTAGATGAATTTTGGGGGAAAAAAATTCAGATGTAATGTCACTTTCTCACGCAGTCAGGATTTGTACGCAAGTCCTCAGATTCTAAATTCAGTGTACTTTCCACCAGACTATGCTGATTTCTTAATAGTTGCTAGAAAGGAAATGGCTTTTAAACAAGTTCTACCCAGATGAAAAAGCTTCAAGCACAGTCTGATGATAGACCGCTATCTAAGGACCAGCTAAGCTGTTTGATGAGGCTAATCACCAGACATTTGGCTCTGGAGGGAGGAATTATTTTAGCCACTGTGGCTCACGCAGACACTTGAGTTATGGAGGGATTGAAATCTGTGTTGCTGAATGGAGTATCCACAACTAAGAAACAGTGTATCCAAGTGAGTTATTTTAGTTAATATTTAATGATGGCTCCAACTGAAACTCCCCATGTGATATGCTAGAATGTTTCCCCTTTCCTGCTATATTATTTCTACCCTTAGTAATGAAGTTTCTGAAAATGAAGTGTTCCACTGGGATGCATCCCCTTCCTTAATAGAGGTATTACTGAATTATCACTGTAAGTCCAAATGTCTAACTCCTCTCTTGTTGCCAGTTTTTGCTGCACATATTTCTATCCTACCTTCTTGCGTCTTTTCTCGCCCTGCACAGGATCTGATGAACTCCACATGGTACCCTGGGCACACTCCCATAATGTCAAGACATTAGGTCCAGTGGCCACTCCCTGTTCCCCTGCTTATTAGCATAGCTCTCTCTACTAAGACAATCAATTCAGCACCTACTATGCTTGAGGCACTAGGCATAGGGCAAATGTGATAGGAAGAGGGAAAATGATCAATTGCCCCCAGGCAAGGGGAAATGAAATTTTATTTTGTCTTCTGGCCCATGTAGGACATTTTTCTATGGCTACAGGATAGTCTTATTGCATGTGAAACAAGAAAATAAGCAGAGATTATCTTCAGTCTATAGAAAACTCCTATTGATACAGAATCCATATAACCAAAAGGCCTGAAGGACCAGAATCATTTTTCTATCCTTAGTTCTTATGAGAAAGTGTCATGACACATCAATAAATTGGCTAAAGATGTTTGTCTCCCCAAAGCAATTTCTATACCTATTCTAAGGCTGTAAAGTCTTAACCTTTTTTTTTTCCTGTCATCAACAACTTGGATATAGGCTAGTGAAGCCTACAGAAACTTCTCAACATAATGTGTTTAAATGCATAAAGTAAAATACTTGGGATTAAAAAGGAAACCACTGTTAGTGGAAATAAAAATGTAAATTTTTTTCCCATCTAGTTCCATAGACTTCCTGAAATCTATCCATGGACCTCAGGTTAAGAATCCTTGTTCTAGAGGATATCCCAGGTCATCCTCCTTCCAGTTCAACTTGTTGTAAGTTTTCTTCATTACCAGTCTTATACAATGAAGACTGAAGTTCATAATTATCACCCAGGGACACTAGGAAGAGCCTTCTGAATCATAAAACTCCAGAGAGTCCCTACCCAATAGGTATCATCTCCCCACCCTACCCCGCATCCCACCTCTATTTTATAGATGAGGGTACTTGATTTCAAAAAGCTTACTTGATTGTACAAAGTCACAATCAGTGAAAGAGGGGATTCAATCCCAAAACTACTATATTATGCTTCAGATTTCTCTCCACTACATCATTTTGCCTCTTCAAGTCAAAGTGTTTTCTCTCTAAGTAGAGATTTCTTGATAGGGTATTAGTGAATGATTTTCCAATTCAAACAAATTCAACCCAACAAGTATTTATTAAGCAACTTCTATGTGCCTATTTGGGTGGCAGTGCTTCCTTTATTATGGAAGTCCTACTTCTGACATGTATTGGTTATGTGTCTCTGGGAAAGTCACTCAACTTATCAAGGATCTAGACAACCCTTTGAGATTATTAATTGCAGAGAAGGTGCCAACCTGCAATGGTTGAGGGCACTTCTTCAACTGGCAGTTCACTATATTAGTGGTATCACCAGCCCTGTTGGTATCCCTCTCTCATTCATGTGCCAAGGACTATGCTAGGTGCTAAGGATACAAAAGCAATAGCTGCTGGCATATCCTAATTTTAGGATATACCCATGAATAGATAAATATTTGATATCTAAGTTAATGGATGATTTATCACCTCCCCAAATACTCTGAGCTCACTGTATTGTGTCTGATCGTGAAGCCCTATCACCGTAAAGGGCCAGTTTCTATGTCCCATCAGGAAAGGAGAGCCCAATGTTTGTTGCTTTTTATCCAGGATGTCCTCAAAGTCTTAGTATAGAAACTCTACTAAGACTTCAGGACATCCTGTTTGTAAAAGGAATGCCTCATATCTCTCAATCCCAATTAATATAACTGAGAAGACATTTGACACACTGATATTTCTATAAAATGAAAAGACTTCTTTGAATGAGTTACAGAATCAATCAATGATATAACTAGAATGATATTAACAAGTCCTAGTCATCTCAGTTGAACCAAACTATAAATCAAAGGTGTAAACTAGGTGCCATTTGAATAAAAGCTGGTGATATCATGCAGGAAAAGTTTTATGGTATGCTGAAGAGACTTAGCCATACCTGGTGGGGCTTAGAGAAAAGAGCAGCCCAGTTCAGAATTTAGCATTCCAGTAGCAGGCCAGACTAGCAGTGGAACAAGTCCAGCCAAGTGCCTAAGAGGCAATTTTAAGGCCTAAAAGGAAGGAGGGACTCTTTACCTCAACCTCAACTAGAAGATAGCAATGTATGAAACATCAGAAAAGTCAGAAGTCATTGGACTCCCCATGATAGCTGGTAGTAGTGTCCCAGGAATAACTGGCCCAAGAACAAGCCAAACACCTTAAGAAGAGGCTTTAGGAATCTAGATGAGCATTGATCCTTGGAGCTCCATACACAGCTGTGTATTTAAGTGGAACTTCATGATGAGACTATGAAAGGAGAAAAGAACTTCCAGCCCCCAGGAGCTGTGAGTTGCTCCCTTTGCCACATAAAATCTTTAAGCTTGAGACCTCTTTCCCATGGCCTTTACATACACTTATGGGAGAATACTTCCTAGATTTAGGGGGTAGAGTAAGGAATGCACACCAGTGGGACTTGTGAGTGACAGACTAGAAAATCATCTAAACTCCTCATGGTTACCTGTTAGAACCTGATGGGAGAAGTAGTCAGTTTCCCTCTGTATCTCTGGACCAACCATGTGAATGGAAGTGAGAGATATAGTCTGGAAGGGTGATCTGGTCAGATTTGTGCTTTAGGAAACTCATTTTAATGACTGAATAGAGGATGGATTAGAGCAGGGAGAGACTGGAGGAAGGCAGAGTCACCAGCAGGATATTGCAATAGACCAAGCTTGAGGTGATGAGGGCTTGTACCACAGTGGTGATGATGTCAGAGAAGAGAAGACAGTGTGTTCAGGAGATGTTGTAAAGGTGAAATCAACAGACTTTGGTAAAGGATTGGATATGGCGGGGTGGAGCCAAGATGGCGGCTGGAAAGCAGGGACTTGCGTGAGCTCCCCGCCAGGTCCCTCCAAAAACCTATTAAAAAATGGCTCTGAACAAATTGTAGAACTGCAGAGCCCACAAAATAGCAGAGGGAAGCAGGGATCCAGCCCAGGACAGCCTGGATGGTCGCTAGATGGGGTCTATGGCGCACGGAGTGGAGGGAAGCAGAGCTCAATGTGGGAGGCAGCAGGACCAACCAGACCAGGAGCCGGGCAGGACAGGCCCTAGTACCCTGAATCAGTGAGCTGTGGTAGTTACCAGACTTCTCAACCCACAAACACCAAAGTAAACAGAGAAGGTTAGTGGGAAAAGCTGCAGGGGACAGTGTTTGCGGTTCGGCCACTGCCCCAGGGACAGCAAGAGAGGTGCAGCTGCAGTTACTTCCGACCCCAGGCCCACCTGGTGGGAGGAATTAAGTGGCAGATCAGAGCAGGAGTGCAGAGCCTGCTGAAGATTTGTGTCAGGTTGGGGTTGGTGGTTCTTGAGGAAGGAGGAGTGCTGGGGTGGCAGAGCTTGCTGTATAGAAATAGCTCTGAAATCAATGGCACATCCCCTCAAGCTTGGAACAAAGTACTCTTTGCTCTACAAGCAGTCATACCCCAAAGAAAAACTCAAGGGTCAAATAAGTTGCCTGAGAACATGGCCAGGCAGGGAAAATACACACAGATTCAGTCTCAGACTTTGGAATCTTTCTTTGGTGACAAAGAAGACCAAAACATACGGCCTGAAGAAGTCAACAAAGTCCAAAAGCCTACAACAAAACCCTCCAAGAAAAACATGAACTGGTCTCAGGCCATGGAAGAGCTCAAAAAGGAGTTGAAAAAGCAAGTTAGAGAAGTAGAGGAAAAATTGGGAAGAGAAATGAGAAGCATGCGAGAAAACCATAAAAAACAAGTCAATGACTTGCTAAAGGAGACCCAAAAAAATACTGAAAAAATATTGAAGAAAACAACACTTTAAAAAAATAGACTAACTCAAATGTCAAAAGAGCTCCAAAAAGCCAATGAGGAGAAGAATACCTTGAAAGGCAGAATTAGCCAAAAGGAAAAGGAGGTCCAAAAGACCACTGAAGAAAATACTACCTTAAAAATGAGATTGGAGCAAGTGGAAGCTAGTGACTTTATGAGAAATCAAGATATTATAAAACAAAACCAAAGGAGTGAAAAAATGGTAGACAATGCCAAATATCTCATTGGAAAAACCACTGACCTAGAAAATAGATCCAGGAGAGATAATTTAAAAATTATTGGACTACCTGAAAGCCATGATCAAAAAAAGAGGCTAGATATCATCTTTCAAGAAATTATCAAGGAGAATTGCCCTGATATTCTAGAGCCACAGGGTAAAATAGAAATTGAAAGAATCCACCGATCGCCTCCTCAAATAGATCCCAAAAAGAAAACTCCTAGGAACATTGTCGCCAAATTCCAGAGCTCCCAGGTCAAGGAGAAAATACTGAAAGCAGCCAGAAAGAAACAATTTGAATATTGTGGAAAAACAATCAGGATAACACAGGATCTGGCAGCTTCCACATTAAGGGACTGAAGGGTTTGGAATATGGTATTCCGCAGGTCAATGGAGCTAAGAATAAAACCAAGAATCACCTACCCAGCAAAACTGAGTATCATGCTCTAAGGCAAAATATGGATTTTCAATAAAATAGAGGACTTTCAAGCTTTCTCAGTGAAAAGACCAGAGCTGAATAGAAAATTTGACTTTCAAACACAAGAATCAAGAGAAGGATGAAAAGGTAAACAAGAAAGAGAAATCATAAGGGACTTACTAAAGTTGAACGGTTTTGTTTACATGCGTACATAGAAAGATGATGTGTATGATTCATGAGACCTCAGTATCATAGTAGCTGAAAGGAATATGCATATACATATATATATGTGTGTGTGTGTGTGTACATATATATACATATGTGTGTGTCTATGTATGTATATATGTAGGTATATATAAATTTTATATATATATGTATATATATACACACACACAAAGGGCACAGGGTGAGTTGAATATGAAGGGATGATATCTAAAAAAATAAAATCAATTTAAGGGATAAGAGAGGAATATATTGAGAGAGGGAGAAAGGGAGAGATAGAATGGGGTAAATTATCTCACATAAAAGTGGCAAGAAAAAGTGGTTCTGTAGGAAGGAAGAGGGGGCAGGTTAGGGGGAATGACTAAATCTTGCTCTCATCGGATTTGACCTGAGGAGGGAATACCATACACATTCAATTGGGTATCTTGCCCCACAGGAAAGAAGGAGGAAGAAGATAAAAAAGGGGGGATGATAGAAGGGAGGGCAGAGAAGGAGAGGAGGTAATCAAAAACAAACACTTTCGAAAAGGGACAGGGTCAAGGGAGAAAATTCAATAAAGGGGGATAGGTTAGGAAGGAGCAAAACCTAGTTAATCTTTCACAACATGAGTATTGTGGAAGGGTTTTACATAATGATACGCATGCAGCCTATGTTGAATTGCTTGCCTTCTTAGAAAGGGTTGGTGGGGAGGGAAGAGGGGAGAGAATTTGGAACTCAAAGTTTTAAAAACAGATGTTCAAAAACAACAACAAAAAAAAAGTTTTTTCATGCAACTAGGAAATAAGATACACAGGCAATGCAGCATAGAAGTTTATCTTTCCCTACAAGAGAAGAAGGGGAAGGGGAATGGGAGGGGAGTGGGAGGGGAGTGGGGTGACAGATGGAAGGGCTGACTGGGGAATGGGGCAACCAGAATATATGCCATCTCGGAGTGGGGGGAGGGTAGAAACGGGGAAAAATTTGTAATTCAAACTTTTGTGAAAATCAGTGCTGAAAACTAAATATATTAAATAAATTAAAAAAAAGAAGAAGCACTATTAAAAAAAAGGATTGGATATAGGAAGTAAGAAATAGTGAGAAATTCAGGATGATACCTTTGTTGAAAACTGGAGGGACTAGGAAGATAGTGTTACCCTCAACAGTAATAGGGAAAGTGGGGGGGGGGAATTAGAGGGGGCAAAATGAGTTCCATTTTGGATATATGTGGCTTAAGAGCCTACTAGATATCTCATTCAAGATGTATGACAGGCAGTTGGAGATCTGAGATTGGAGATCAGCAGATGTAATGTTAATAGAATAGAAAGATTTTCCCCATCCATTAATAGGCCTATGTGACCACATGTGTTCAATCACGGATGTCTTGCTGCTTTGAACTCCAGCCCAACTGTGATAGATCCTGAGTCCCATTGGGAAAGAAACTTGCCTAAGGAGAAATTTGCTTAGGGGAAGGCTTGCTTACAGGGAGGCTTGCTTGTAGGAAGGCTTTCACACCATTTGGTACTAAGCTAATTAGGCACTGAGTCTCAGAGGGTTGTGATGCCTTCTGGCTCTGAGCATATTAGCCAAAAGTGTGGTGTGTGTGTGTGTGTGTGTGTGTGTGTGTGTGTGTGTGTGTATTCTGAGGTGAGATTTTGCCTTGGGGGTTTGCTCATGAGAAGAACCATGAGATTGCCCAGATGGGACTCTGAGTAGCCATTTGTTAAGAGCTCCCCAACTACTCAGATGTTGGGGCTTCCCTAATCTGGTGATATATGTGGGTGGTTATATTACTTTGTTCAGACAGTTGGAGCCCTGTCTGTCAAATCTCTGTGCTAATTTCTCTGCTTCTATTTTCTACTTATCTGTGATTAAAGTAAGATTGTTGATCCGTTTAAAAGTTGCCTTTCCTTTAGAAAAGCAGATCAAAGATCCTGTGCTAGCAGGCCATCCTGGGTGTGCCAGGGTGCTTACTGTTACAGCAAAGAAGATGGATTGGGAGGCAGATTTGAAAATTATGTAACAGAAATGGTAATTAAATCCAGGGGATATGATGAGATCGTGAAGTGAAGTAGTACAGAGGGAGAAAAGAAAGTTCTGGGTGAAGAAGAAGAAGAAGGAAGGAGAAAGGAAAGAGGAAGGAAGGGGGAAGAAGAATGAAGGAGGAAGGAGGAAGAAGAAGAAGGAAGGAGAACGAAGAAGGAGAAGGAAAAAGGAAGAAGGAAGAAGAAAAAGAAAAAAACAAGAAGGAAGAAGAACCCTGTCCTCAAGAAGCTCACAGTCAAATGGGAGAAGAAAATAAACCAAAGGAAACTCAAAGGTGGGTGTATGCAGAGGCAGGTGAGAAATGAGTTCTGAGCTGAATTCCCTCCTTTAATGAAGGTTTTGGAGTCCATAGCTACCTCCTTCAATCATAGGGGTAGAGGTTATTGATAAGGTTGATAAGATCTTGCAGAAGGACGAGGTTTTCCCAATAATGAGCTTCCTGGGCATGGCAGAGAAGTCAGAGATATCCTAGAGTAGTGCAGTCAGGTGACAAATGAAAGGAAGTTCTGAGCTGGGCTCTTGCCCTGAGTGGATGTTCCAACATTCTTTCCACTTCACCAACTTGTCTGGGTATTACCCTAATTCACACTCCCATCTTCAGTCCAGTAAGGTTTTATTATCCCACTTTGTACAGATGATGTATTTGAAACCCAGTAAGGTTAAGTGACTTACCAGAATCACTGAGTAAGTGATAAAATTAGGGAACAGGAAGAAGACAAGTTTTTCATTTAGGTTCTGAATGTGTATTATTTGATCACACAGTGCTTATGACAGTTTCCTTCAGTGCTTCCTAATTTAGATGCTGTGAGTTATATTTAAAAATGCATAATTCATCTGATTATAAATGATGATAGCTTACATTTAACTTCATAGTTTACAAAGTACTTCACATTATCTCTTTTGGTCTTCAAAAATATGAAGTAGACAGAGAAGTACTATTACGCCCATTTTACAGATGAAGAAACTGAGGCTAAAAGCAATTGAAGTGCCTTACCCAAAGCCACAGTCAGACCTGAATTAATGTCTTCTGAAGAAATCGAGGGACTTTCATATTATGCTATGCTGCCTGAATTTTACAAAATCAACAGAAACCAACACCACTAACAATGGTTGATGTTTATAGAAGACTTTGAGTTTCCAAAGTTGTTTTATATACATTATTTGATTTGAACCTGACAATAACCTAGTGAATTAGCATTATTATCTCTGTTTTTAGTGTGCAGGAAAGTGAGACTCAAAGAGATGGAATGGCCTGCCCATGGTCACATATGAGCAGCTAGTGATCCTCAGAAACACTATTCCAACTCCAGACTCCAAGTCTTGCATCCTTGCCAGTCAGCCAATATGTGGCCTTATGCCTAGGTTGTTTTCCTGTTGAATGCTTGACCATCAAACAACATATTTGTTGAATAAAGAAATTAATGAACACAAGCTAACCAAATTTAATCAGAATCAAAAGATTAAAACATAGGACCATAGAATTAGAGCTTCAAAGGACTCTGGAGATCACCTAGTCTTTAGGGTTATATTATATATTCAGAGAAGGCTGGTAGTTCCCAGAAGGGTCAAGACAGGTAGGCTAAGTCAATGCAATAAATTGAGAATTTAATGCGTATATATAATGAGGGCACAGAGAAATTCAGATTTAAGGGTTTAAACTTAAGCTCCACTATTGCCCAAAGAATATTCTCTTTCGTTTTCTATTACTAACATTTCTTTTTCTTACCTTAATTACCCACATAACCAGATCTGTAACTAGGAAGTCTTATTCACAGAGCAGATTCTGTTGTACGTTAGGGGTTAGGTATGAGAACTGTACCACACAGCCAGTTTCTCAAAGAGTCTGGTCCATACTCTTTCACATGAGCAGTAGTCTCTTACCTCCTAACCCCCAGCATAAGACCAGAAGGGATGAAGTAGATAGGGACTGGTGATGCCAGGATGATGAGCCTCAAGAGAGGGGAAACACGGCATAGGGTTTTTGGGGTGTCAGCCTAAAGTCTGTCCTGAGGATACAGGAATGATATATTTGCCCTATGCAGCACAGTTCAGTGAAGGACTGCAAAGCACAGGCAAGCCAGAGGACATTTATGGGAAGGAAGCCCTTCCTAGTGCTGGTACTCTGGGCTAAACTCCAGCTGCCCATCTTAGTTATGGTTTTACACACATCACCTTTCTTTCTTTCAACAATAACTTTAGAGGAAGAAACCCAAAATTTTGATTAGAAGCTTTGAATCATAACCCTACAAGAGATAATTTTAAATAACCTGAGGATAATTAAACAAACAAATTTGTTTAAGATGGGACTGGTTCCTTACGTAAATGACATACAACTATAGATATTCCTCATATTTTCAGGATGATTGGGGAATAAATATATGGCTATATATTTAGTGTCTTCCCTAAAAACAAAAAACCCAATTGAGACCTTGTCTTTTTTTGTAGGCATGATTATGTTTCATTTTGAAAAAAGAAATTAAGATATTCTGTATTCTAAACTGACTGTTAGACCAGAGGATCTTATTAATATCAACCTTTTATGTTTCCATTTCTATTTTTCCCAACTTTCTTTCCTGTCTCTCATTTGCTTCAGATCTGAGATCGCTGAGTGCCATTATGCACTATACAATGCCACATAATATGTCCCCCCCCCCCCGACAGTCACTTGAATGAGGTCGATTTATGCCAGGGACACTGGCTTTCACTGAGGATTTCCCATGTATCTGCTGAACTAGCCTCTGCATTTCTCAGATCTGAGGTTGGGGAGGGGAGGAAGCTCTTTTGCAATCATCTGCACAGCTCTTTGGGACTCCAAATGACTATTCAATCGCTCTTCTGATACAAGGATCTGGGCCATACCCCCAATTGAGGGCACGCCAGCAAAATGGCCAACTGTGATCCTTAATTTGTCAATAATGATTTTAGGCCATGACCCTTAATAGGACACTGTCACTCGTGAGGTGATTTATGTCCCCTGTGATGACATCAGTACCAATAGTGCTGATAAAAGAACACTTATATTGGAGCAAACAGGATGATGAATGGAATCCTCGTCTACTTAGTCATCTCATTACTGGCTCTGCTGTTCACCATGGAGCTAATGTAGCGAGTCATCTTGTGCCTAGGGAGTATTTGGGAGCCTGAATTTAATAGAGCAACTGCAGAATATGGACAATACAACCCCCGGGTCAAGAGCAGCCGGAGGCTGGATTGGAAGGCAGCGTGTGTGGAGAGGCATCTCCCCAAATCTCTTGGTTCCTGCGTCTACCACTGTGCCCTGAAGCCAGCATAGTGGATCAAGCAATGGACTTGGGTCATTATAGAGGAGGCTTAACTTCTCCTACTTCAATTTCCTTGTTTGTAAATTGGGGATAATGAAGGATACCTGTAGTTCGACCTCAGAAGGTTGCCATAGGATCGATGCCTGAAAGGGACCTCAGAGGTCCTTTAGTCCAGCCCTCTCATTTTGTAGAAGTAAAAACTGAGGCACCCCTGTGGAGGGTGAGTGACTTGCCTAAGGTCACATGACAAAGTAGTTAAGTGACCTGCTTGAGGTCACACAGTTGTAAGATGGTTTTTGAACCCAGATACTCCAGGGCTACTTTTCCTGTTGCTTCCTAAACCAGATAGTTATAAGGATCAAATGAGACAATGTATATGATGGAATACTAATAAAGCTGCCCCCAATCCCAATATTTTAACTTCCTTATGGGCCCCACTGAACAGCAGCCATGTCCTGATTTAAATGCACCACAGGCCCCCAGACTCAATATCCTACCTTCCTCACATACGCCTCACTGCTCACTAGAACAACAGGTGTGTCCATGAACTCATATTTCCCAAAGAAACAGCAGGCACGTCCATGTGATGGGATCCCAGCCGCTCCCTCTAGCTAGCCCCTGCCCTCAGACCCATTCCTCATATTTCCCACAGAAACAGCAGGTGTGTCCATTCACTCGACCACAACCACATCCATCTAGTCTCAGACAGGACCACAATAGTCAGCCAATCAGAAAACAGTACCACCAGGAAGCCCAAACAGGATGTGGACCCCAGAACAATAGAGGGGATTTTCCCTAAGTAGGCACCTGCACAGTAATAGCAAAAGCTGTCCTTTGGGTGAACTTGTGACATAGAGAGGCTTATTATAAAATTATCATACATACCTGCCCCCACTATGGGTTTTTCTGTAGGCATTGTGGGTAATCACATGTGCAGTTCCACTGAGTCTGGGACCCTCTCCATTAACCTAATTCCTTAACAAACCCCTCCTACCTTTTTAATATTCATCATTTCTGTTGTGTAATCAGAATCATTACACTATAAAATTGCCTGTTTGTCTTACTAAGCTGCTCGTTCTTCTTGGAACTCAGACTTTTGGAGGCATCGTTCCCAATAAATGCCTACACTTGGTTTAGAGGTGGTCTGACTGAATTCTTTGAGATGATGCCCCCCTACAACACCATGAAAACATAACAGTATAAGTTGTTCTTTTCAAACTTTAAATCATATGTCATTTCTTCTCCTCTTCCGCCTCCTCTTTCTTCTTCTCCTTCTTCTCCTCCTGCTCCCTTAGGTGACTGGGGTTTTCACCACATTTTCAAAATTCAACTTCCTAAAACCTACACCCTTGCCAAAAGGGAAGGCTTTTGACTCTAGATAAATCTCAGTATTCCTGTCCTGGAGATACCTAATGCTTTCTTCACACACATACACACATACATGTGTATGTGCACATGTATTTCCATATATATATATATATATATATATATATATATATATATACACATATGTATATGTATATGAAATTTCTCCTGCTTCCTGATGCAAAACTAGATAACCATTAAATCTTGAGTTTGAGGTAGTTTGAAGAGTAGGAGACCTGGGTTCTTGTCCTTCCTGTCATTTGCTAGGCGGCCTTTGGTAAATCTCTTAAACTCCCTGGGCTTCAGTTTATTTATCAATCCACAAGCATTTCATAGGAACACAGACTGTGAGCTGGAAGAACCCTTAGAAGCCATCTAAACTAACCTCATCATCATACAACTGAGGAAATTGAGTCTCTGAGAGGTCAGGTGACTCGCCCAGGGTCCCACAGATAACAGGTGATGGAGCTGGGATTCTAACAAACTCATTGCTCTTTTCATGGCACCATGAAGCTTCCATGCTATGTGCCAGGCCTTCTGCTAAGCACTGAGAATACTGAGACAAATTTGCCCTCAGGGAGCTTACATTCTGCTGGAGGGATACAGGATGTTCAACCTTAGTAAAGATAAGAGTATATGCTAAATAAGTGTGTGATGGTGGGGTTTGGGGAAGGAAAGGATAGAGTACTAACAGATAACAACTGGAAAAATTTGTACCATAACAGAGTTGAACTTCCAAGATTGTTTACAATCCTAAATTTCTATGAGTCTTTGATGTCCAGATCTCCTGGCAATTACACATTATCTGAGGGCCCAACCGATTGTCAGCATTGGCCATTAAGCCAACCAGTCTTTTCCTGAAAGTCCCAATACTGGAGAATATTAATGAAAGAGGGACTTTCAGTATAATAAAGAGGGAAATGGGTCCCCAAGGACTCTTCAAAGCATGTGTGTGTCACCAATGATTCGGCCAGCCCTAAGTGCCTACGCCTTTGCCCGTAGAGAGGGGGAGGTAAAGGCTGTTTTATTAGTGCCGTTTTATTACCATAGCCAGCTGCACTCTTTTCTCTATAAAAGGTAATTACTTCCAATAGTAACAAGCTAATTGATTGCTAATTAAATCAATTGGCACACTAACTGCTGTCAGAAAGTGACAGATTAGTAGGTCACATGATGGCGTGTTCAGTAATGAAAAGTGGACATGGTCTGAGTGTGATTGACACACGAGATGAAAAGTGATTTGGGATCTCCTAGGTGGTCAGGGAGAGGGCATGGAGAACATGATTGATTCAATGGTGACTGTCAGAGAGGAAATGAGAATTGAATGGAATTCAGTGTCTGCCCTGGACCTTCACCACATGATGCTCCAAGTTTTTTCACATGTAAATAAGGTAGATGGAGACTTCTTGCAAATGAAATGCAAAAAAAAAAAAAGCCAAGGGGGGAGGGGACAGTGTGAGCTGTGGTCTTGAAAGTGAAAGTCCATACACATTAAAGGGACAGCATCCTTTATTTAGAAACAACACTGATGATGATGACAACAGAGTACATTTCACACTTTCACTAATATTTTGGGAACTCTGCTGCCAAATGCCCTTGGATACCTTTTAAAAAGTTATGTTATCTGTAGTCATTTACCCATGGAGGACAATTATGATACTATCCACATAGATCTGGTTCCTTTAATTGGGAAAACGATCCTTTAATTTTGTGGGAAATGAAAGAACTTGCCCCAACTCCATTAGAAATTTCAAAGTTCAAAAGTAAAGACATCACTGGATCGATATTGAGAGTTTAGACTGTTTAGTTTGTGCTTACTAATCTGATACGGGTGCTTCTGACCTTTTAGTCATAAGTATGGGTAGAATTGGTGACCATACGCATCTCTGATTTTAGCTATGTAGCAAAATGACAGATGTATTGAACATTCATTAAGTACTTAATAGGTGTCAGACACTATGTTAAGACTGAGAGGCAAACATCAGCAAGATAGTGTCTGCCCAAAAGGACTTTATGTTCTCATGGAGGGAGGCAATACTTAGACAATGAGGTGGGAATGCCAGGAAGTGACACAATAGCCGGGGCACTAACAAGATAAGACAATTTTTCACTTATTAGAGCCATGGGGAGGAAGTAGAGAAGGTGGTCCCATCTTCACCAGCAGATTGCTCCCTCTATGATCCCTATTCTCTAATTTGCTTTCCTACCACCTAGAAATATGTACATGTCTCTCCATCCTCAAAAAAATCTCTCTTGATCTTTCTATTCCAGCTATCATCCTATATCTCTCCTGCCTTTTTAAGCTAAATTTCTTGAGGATATCAACAATAGCTTCTTCTCTCACTCTCTTCTTAACTGCCTACAGTCTGGCTTCCAACCTCATCAATCAACTGAAAAATCTCTCTCTCCAAAGTTCCCAGTGATCTCTTAATTGCCAAATCTGATGACCTTTTCCTCATCCTTTTTAATGTTTCTGTAGCCTTTGACACTGTTTATCACCCTCTTCTTGATATTCTCTTCTCTCTAGGTTTTTGGGACACTACCCTCTCCTGGGTCTCTTCTTATCTATCTGACTGTTCCTCCTCAGTCTGTTTGGCTGGATCTTCATCTATGTCATACCTGATAGACATGGGTATCCATGTTTAGAGGGCCCTCATCTTGGGACCTCTTTTCTCTCTTAATGAACTATCAGCTCCTGTGGATTCAATTCTCATCTCTACACTGATGATTCTCAAATCTACTTGTCTAGCTCTATCCTTTATCTCCAGTTGCCTATTAGGCATCTCAAATTGGATGTCCTATGTACATCTTAAACTCCACATGCCTAAACCTGAACTCATTATCTTTTACCTCAGCCCTTCCTGCTTACAAACTTTCCTATTACTGTTGAGTACACTAACATCCTTCCAGTTCCCCAGGCTCACAACCCAGGTGTTATTCTTGACTCCTTACTATGTCTCATTCCCCATATCCAATCTGTTGCCAAGGTCTGTCAATTCCCCCTTTGTAGCATATCTCATGTAGTCCCCTCTCCCTCCTCTGACTGCCACCACTGTGGTGAAAGCCCTCTCCAATCTATCCTCCACTCAGCAACCAAAATATTAAATTCTAGTGGGTCTAGGATTAAATCTAGGCCCCATCTCCTCTAGGATCAAATACAAAGTTCTCTGTTTGGGATTCAAAGCCCCCAATCTACCTTTCCAGTCTTCTTGTACTTTATACTTCCACCATGAACTCTCCAATCCAGTGACCCCAGCCTCCTTGCTGTTCCTTGCATAAAACATTTACTCTAGATGTTTTCACTTGCTCTCCCCCATACCTGGAATTCTTTCTCTCTTCACCTCTACCTTCTGGTTTATCTGGATTCCTTCAATTTCCAGATAAAATCTCACATTTTGTAGGAAGACTTTTCTAATCTGTCTTAATTCTAGTGTCTTTTCTCTTCTGATCATTACTCATTTACCCTGTATATCATTTGTTTGTACATAGTTGCTTATATCCGCCATAAGATTGTAAACTTCTTAAAGGCAAGGACTGCCTTTGCTTTTCTTTGTATGCTTAATGCTTAGCACAGTGTCCGAAACATATTAGGCACTTATAAATATTTATTGACTGACTGTTCCCAATGGAGAAAACACAGTGAAATTTTCTTCCCTAATTTTTTCATTTGGGCAATCATTCATTTGGGTGTTGTTGGGGGGGTACCCCCTTATCTTGTATTAAAATGTAAAACCTCACTGAGAGAGAGGACAAGACCTTAAGCCATCATCAGCTAACACTGTAGCGGAAGTTACCTGACAGACATCTGAGAATCAGAAGTGGTGGGGAGAACAGGGATGGGTAACAGAAAGGGCATGATGGAAGGGTACTGAAGAGAGCTTTGCCAATTTTGTTGATTTACAGAGGTTTAATCCTGCCCCGGAATATGTTCTGTCTCTTCATCTATACTCTGTGAGGGTAAAAATTATATCTTTGTTCCCTACTTATCCTTGGACGGTGCCAAGCACAAGGTTCTACACACAACTAATTGGCCATGCTAACATGAATCTTTGGATCAAATCTTTATCATTTTTGGCTAAAGACCATCAGAAAACTTTAAAAAAAAAGGATAGGTATTTCATGAACTTCAAAATAAATGTTACGGCAGAATAGTTAATTTCCAAGCATGAAAAGAGGTAACATTTTATTCCCATCATAGTAGAAATTAATTTATCTGAATTAAATAAAGTATGAATAATTCCATAGGATTAGAAATTATTTATTCCAGTCATCTCGTTTTTCCTTTGCAGAAACCGAGGCACACAGAAATTTGCCCAAGATCACACAGGTAATTAGTACCTCTACAGACCTAGGGGCACACAATCCCATAAATAGGTTCACCATGATTGGGAAAAGTAGACATGTATAGGGAACATGTTGAGACTGATACACATGGAATATGTGTGAAGGGGCAACTCATGCTTCTGATGCACAAAGGCCATTGATGTTTTCTGGTGATATTCTTATACTCTTCCCTCTGGTAGTCTTTGTTAGATGGTTCTCCTCTGGTTGCATGATCTCCAGTCATGGCCCCAATAGATAAGTGTTTGAGGAGCTTTCATCTCTGACTTGAGTTGAAGTCTTTGGATATACTGCTACATCTTCCCCATGAGAAGAGTGGCCTTTGTCATGCTCTTTTAATTAAAAACTCTGAAGTTTTTTAATAGTTCTTTTAGAAAACCAGCAGGCTGGGGAAATGCCTAAGCTATAGTACCAGCACTGAGTTATGTCCACCCCTACCTTCCCAAGGGAGAGGAAAAAAAACCCTCAGCATTTTTCCACTAAGGAATGTTGTTCCCTTAAAAAGTCTTGGTTCCAAGGCAGACCTCTCTTCTCCTGTAAAAGAATCTTTGCCCCCTGCCCCAAACTCTTTAAAACAAAGAGTGGAAACACTAACTAGTTCCCTCAGATTCAAGTTTAGCTGAATTTAACTTCCCAGTCTCTGGGCTTGAATTTCTGAGGGGTGTTTCACACTAGCTTATGTTGAACGTTCCCCTATGCCTCCTTCATTCTAATCTCCGAAGACTAGACTTCAAATATTCATCATCCATAATGGGGCCATTTGTGCAACACATTGCCAATGACCTTGAGGTTCCAGGATTCCCCAGTTTCTCAACTTCCAGATCCCTTCTATACTCCCATGTAAATTAATGAACAAATGGAAGAACTCAAGAGACAAAGTTAAGCCTAGGGGGCAAGGTCATGGCCTCTTTGTCTATCAAAACAAAATGCCTAACCTTTTGTATGGATAAGAAATAGCAAAGCCTAAAAAGATTATCCTTACACTCAATTGTTAGCTTCCAGAGGAAGAGGAATCACAGCAGAAAAGAACACCAAGGCTAAATGAGAATGAGAGTCTCTCTACAATATTCCTGTTAAGAAGTCTTCTAGTGTATGCTTGAAGACCTGCAATGAGGAGAAACCCACTACCATCTGAGGCAACCCATTCCTTATTGAGATAGCTCCAACCGTTAGGAACCTTTTCCTGATCTCAAGCCTAAACTTGCCTCAATGAAAACTGTGTTCTTTGTCTTTCCCACCATACCCAGGATAGGGCCTTGAACTCCACAGGAGATCAATAAACGTTTGATGGCTGATAATTTCCACAGATAGATTTTAAACTAATAAGGGACTGATGCTAATCTTCCCTCCTGTCGGTGTCAGGCAATGCTTTCTATTCATAAAGATTTTTTAATAAGCTCTTAAAATCATAGAATTTATAGTCAGAAGGAGGGGTGTTCTGGTAAAGGTTTAGAAACCCACTCTTCAGAGGAAAAAATATATATACGTGGTACATTGTTGAGTTTAATCTGCATTATTGGCATTTTCTTCATCACGTTCTCAGGTCTAGACAATGAACAAAATGATAAGTCAAATTCTCATTTGCAGTGTTTGCTGATTTCTGGGGTACAATGCTCACATTGAATATTTAGCAATTTGCTTTCTCAAGCAACTTGCTCCAGCACACCAGTTACAGGGGTTTTTCAGAAATCATCTATTTCAATCCTTCCATTTTACACATGAGGAAACTGAGTTTATGGAGGAAAGTGAATCATCCAAAGTCACACAGGAAGTCGGTGGCAAAGCCAAGGTTCTAAACCCAAATCCTGACTCTGAATCCAGTATTCTTCCCATCATTGTAGACTGTATTAACATGGAAGCTGTTTGTTATTTCATTTAGATCTCCCACATCCCTTATGAAGCAGGTAGGGCAAAATCTTACAACTCTTACCATGTGTTAAGTACATAGTTCAGCATTTCATCATATACCGTTCATTTCTCTGTTATTATTTCATGGGTGTTTGTGTTGTCTCTTCCCAAAAGATTAGGTGCAACTGAGAACAAAGTAAGTGCTCAGTAAATACCACGTCTCAACCTATTTATCATGGGCTCTGAAAACATCTGTCAGTCTTCTTCCTTTTTAAAAAAAAAAGTGAGAAAGCGTTAATCTTTCTATCAGTGTGTGGGGCTAATGAGACCTGTGTTTCACTGACATTGTATGTATTTATATCATCACCTAGATTTAAGGTGATCCATTTTACTGTGCCCAAACTATAAAATAAGATGGGTATTATTTAGTTATTAATTGCTCTAAGTGTAATCTTCCTGTAAGGCTTTGACTTTAGGATGCCAGTCATTCTCTTAATATACATAGTTTCAGCATAAGGCTATCATGGAGAAAACTTGCTTGATAATGGCCAAAGTAGCTGACAGTTGAGTGGAGGATGGACTAGAGTAGGAAGAGGCTTGTGGCATGGAGACTGACCAGCAGGCTAATTGTTTCAATAGCCCTGGTATGAGATGACGAGGGCTTGTGCTAGGTTGGTGACAGTGTTAGAGGAGAGAAGCAGAGTATGTGTACTTGTGTGTGTCTGTGTCTGTGTGTGTAAGGTGTGTGTGTGTGTGTGTGTGTGTGTGCGTGTGTGTGTGTGTGTGTGTGTGTGAAAGAGAGAGAGAGACTTGGTAATAGATTGAATATGGCAGGTGAAGTGAGTCAGGAGTTGAGAATAACACCTAGGTTGTGAGTCTGAGTAACTGTGAGGATGGTGTAAATAATTTTGGGGGGTGGGCAGTGAAGATAATGAGTTCAGTTTTGGATAAGTTAAGTTTAAGATGTCTATGAAACATCCAGTTCAAGATATTCAACAGACAGTTGGAGATATGAGACAGGAGAGAGGTTAGGATTGGACAAACAGATCTGAGAATCATATGCATAGAGATGAAAATTGACAAGATTCTCTCTTCCCTGATGTCAAGCAAAGCATGAACTCCAGTGGGCCTCCTGGTGTGTGTCATGGCTCAGAGAAATATTTTACAAAGACTTAAAGAACCAAATGAAAAAAAATACATTGTTAGCTTCAATTACTAAATTATGATAATTACTTTTTAATCTAATCCAAAAGTTCTACAAAGGTTTTTGTTGAAATTTGGTTAATATATTTCTATTTTTCCTGATACGGTTTTTCTTGAAAACTAATTGCAATATATTTCCTTTTTTGTTTTTAAGAAATGAGTTCAAAACCCATTGAACCCCTTTATTTCAAACTGTGTAGAAATATTTTTTCCAAAATTTTAAAGTGTACAGACATAAGAATATTTACAAGTGACACACACCATTTTTGGCAGCAAAAAGCTTAGTTTTTAAAGGTCTTGCTAATCATGACAGCTTCATACTAATTACTGGTTAATAACTCAAGGCATAATATACACTTAGACTAAGTTTCATCCTTAGTCTAAGTGTATATAAGTCCTTATTTTAAATAATCTTCATACTTTCAACTTTTGGCTAAATTCTTGTCAGATGTGATTAGATCATCATTTATTTTACATTGTAATGTGATTGACAAAGAGCTTGTACTAGGAGCAAAAATGTCAGCTCTGACATTTTCATGTTGTTTGCTTGCGCTCATGTTATTAGTATTATCTTCAATCCATGGCCCTTTGCAGGAATTTTTTTAAGCCATTTGTCTATTTTGTGAAGGTTAGTTTAGTTAAAAATAGATAATGTAATCTGTCAATCTACTCAGTTGGGTGCACATATACTGAAATAGGATGCAACATACTGAAAATGAATGAATCAGTCAGGGAGTTGCTGTCAACTCCTCTGTGTTGTGGAATTCCCACTTTTCCCTCAGGATATTTCACATATCTTGTGATAGTATGTGATATGTGATCCTCTGACCTATGGACCTAATGAGGGTGCCAAGGTGATTTTGTATATTAAGTATTAGTAAAGTTAATTCCTTTTTTTTTTTTACAAAAAAAAGATAGATACTGGAACTATGATTTAATTAGTATAGAGAACTCCCTAAGAGAAAATGGACTTTATTAAAGCAGACTGGCTCCTTCTCTGCAACTTAGAGTCTTAGAGAGTTGCCTAGGGGCTCTGAGAGGTTAACTGATTTACCCAGGGTCACACAGTCAGTATATCTCACAGGTGGTATTTAAATCCAGATATTCCTAGTTCCTCAGCCAATCATCTATCTACTGAATCACAATGCCTCTCCTAAAAAAAGAAATCTAAATGTCATTTTGATATTTTCTTCCCTCATGTATCCCATTTTGAAGACCACTACTGTAGAATATTGCTGTCTAGCAAAAAAATGCAACTATTTTAAAGTTACAGAATCAGACTGATTTGGAAGAAACCTTAGAGCTACCCAACCCAACATGTAACTGAACAGGGATTCCTTCAACAACAAACCCCAACAAATGATTATCCATCCATATTTCACTTAAAGATCTCAAAAGAGAAGGAACTAACTAACTCCTGAGATAGCTGATTCCACTTGGGGATAATTCTAATGGTCAGAAATCTCTTTATGGGGCTCAGAAACACCCCTTTTTGCAACTTTCATGCATTTCTCCCAGATCTGCCCTCTGGGTACCACCTCTAGAGCAGTGGGTGCCTGCTTGGGGCCAAGCAGAATAAATCTAATCCCTCTTCCATATGGCCATTATACAGATACTAGAAGACCAGTACCATGTTTCACTCTACCCCCATCGTATCTCCGAGTCTTGCTGCCTTCTGTCAAAATATCCTTAGTCTCTTTAACTGACAATCATATGGCATACTCACAAGGTCCTTCATCATCCCCTGGACTTGTTCCAGCTTATTAATGTTACTATTAAAATGTGGTTCCTAAAACTGAACATAACATACCATATGTGTTCTGTCTAGGGCAGAATGTCCAAGGTGGGTGCTACATCCCTTATTCTGGACATTATGATTCTCTAAATGGAACCAAAGATCACATTAGATTTTTTTGGTTATGTCATAATATTGAATAATAATTGAATAATATATTATTATTAGTAGTAATATTGAATAATAATTCATTAGTGAATTCATAATAAAGACCTTGCAGATCTTTTTTATACAAACTGCCATCTTCACATCTTCACGATCCTGTGCTTATGAGGTTGAATTTTTGAACCTGTGTTGTTGTTTAGTCATTTCGGTCATGTCTGCCTCTTCATGAACCCATTTGGGGCTTTCTTGGCAAAGATATTAGAATGGGTTGCTATTTCCTTTTCCAGCTCATTTTACAGATGAAGAACTAAGGCAAACAGGGTTGTGACTTGCCCAGGGTCACACAGCTAATGTCTTAGACTGGATTTGAACTGACTCTATGGCCACTGCTCTATCCATTGTGTCACCTAGCTGCCCCCAAGAAGCCCATAGATACTGAGAAAGAATTGGAGACCAGATTTGAATATTCTGAATCCAGTACCAGCACTATCTACTGTGTTATACAGCTGCCCCTAACTTACGTGTAAGGTTTTACAATGCTGAGCCTTAATTCTCTAATCTGTAAAATAAATGAGTTAGACTGGAAGACCTCTTTGGTCCTTTCCATCCTTGAACCTATGATTCTGTGATTTATCGCTACTAAATTTAATCTTTTTCAACTTGGTTCAATGTTGTAGACCATCAAGACAACTTTAAATAATCACCCCTCCCAGTTTTTTGTCACCTACCAATTTGATAAGCATGTCATCTATTCCTGTATCCATATCACTGATAAAAATGATAAATAGCACAGAGCAAGGACAAATCCCTGTGGCACATTTCTAGAGCAGAATTTTCCAAACTTTTTTCAATCATTTACTCCTATCAGTAAGAAATCTTTGAGCATGCATGCCCATTACATGTACATTTTCTCACTCATAAATGATATGCTAATACCAGTATACTAATTAATAATTATGTTATAAAATTTGCATAAAAATTAGAAAGGATAAGATAGAAATTAAGTAATATTTTATCCTGAAAGTGATAGGGAACCACTGGAATGTGCTGAATAGGAGAGTGAAATATTCAGACCTATGCTTTAAGAATATCTGTTTCATAGCTTGTGGAAGTTGAATTTGAATAGATACTTGAGGTAGGGAAACCAAATAAGAAACTACTATAAAAGTCATAAAGAACAAACATGGATCTAAAGAAGAAATAGAGAAGATACTCCCAACCCATCCATATGCAGAGGTGGGAGGTCTATAAGTATTGTATATAGCAAATATTTTTAGACTTTTTCAATGTACTGATCAATTTTGCTGATTTTTCCTTATTATTATTAACTTTTGTCTTTTGAAAATAGTATTTATTATATGGGACGGCTCTCTGAAGATGAAATAAGATGTGGGAAAAACTATGTTGATGTAAAAATATATCAATAAAATTATTTTTAAAACAAACAAAAAGTAATTATTACATTAGTTCAGGATGTCATATGGCAATGATGAACATTCATTAAGTGTCTGCTGTGTGCCAGGCACAGTGCTAAGTGCTGGAGACGCAAATAAGAGAAAGAAAGACCATCCCTGCCCTCAAGGAACTTACAATCTAATGGGGGAAGACAGTGTACAAAAGGAACCTCAAACAGTGGGGGAGGGTAAGAGTGACAGAAGGTACCTGTTTAAAGAGGCATGATGAAGATGATGGTGGAGTGGAAACCAAGCAGAGTAGCTGATGGCAAATGAAGAAATGGCTATGATTTGGAGCCCTCTATAAAGGGAGGCTACAGAAGGAGTTTTCTGCCCTATCCTCCAGCTCTCCAATCAGAGAAACGAGCAACTGAAGGCACTAATGAGGTATGTGTAGCGAAGCTGAAGCATTAGAACCTAAACTAGAGTGGTGGTTGTGTGAGAATAAAGAAGGGGATGACTGTGAGAGAAATTTTGGGAGGTAAAAAGAAGATTTGGTAACTATTTGGATATGATGGATCTGGGAGATTGAAGAGTCAGGGATGATCTGCAATCATAGACCTGGGAGACCAGACAGAAGGTGGGGTCCTTGACAGAAAAAGAGACGTTTAGAAGAGGGGTGAGTTGGTGGGGGGGGGGTGAGATAATTTCATTAAATCAGCAATCAGGGGTGTGCTTGAGCAACCCCCAAACCACTTCCAAAAGCTACTTGCTAAAATTTTAGTAATTTTAGTCTGAGCATTTATGCCTCAGAAATGGCGAAAACAGCATATCAGGGCTTGGTCTGTTTTTCTGTTAATTGTCTAGTGATAATTGTTTAGTTAAATGAGTGATGGAGAAAATATCAATAATGTAGATTAAACTGAAAGGTGTGCTATGTATATTTTTTCCTTCAGAGAATTAGTTGTTAAACATTTATCTGCACACGCCTGTCTACAATGCAGAAGGCAACTGATACAAGATCATCCTCTGTGACTCACTACGTCCCACCACTAGGCAGGGTCAGGGAGACCACTGTTAAGGATGGGGAGAGAAAGAGACAGAGAGAGACAGGGAGACACAGAGACAGAAACAGAGAGGGAGGGAGGAAAGGGAGAAAGAGAAATTGTGAGATTTTGACTTTTGGGGAGCCTGGATTACACTCAGATTATAATCACTTTAAGGAGGTAGTGCCCATTGCAGTCATAGATCAGTGGTGGAAGAGTGGAAAATCAGTTATTAGTAATGGGTAAAAGTGCTTGAACCAAACTTTGTGCTGGAAGCAAACCAATAAATTAGTACCATACCAAAGGCATTGTGACCAATCTTCCTACCCTCCAGTTGGTTTAATCCCATCCTTGGAGCTATGTCATGGACCTCTGAGGGTATACAGCCACAGTTTTGAACACCATTACTCTAGAAACCTTTTAAATTGGCATCAAACTGCAAAACATTTTTCTTTCAGTTTGGCCATTTAATCAGTCCTGAATTTGCCTAACCTTAATAATGTTTAGCTCTTATTCCTCTATCTTGTCCAAGAAAGATATTATGAGAGTCTTGTCAAATGCTTTGCTGAAATCTAGATGAATTAAATCTACAGCCTGCCCTTACCCGACCGGTCTAGGAACCCTGTCAAAAACAGAAATTAGTTTAGACTGGCATGAGCTGTTCTTGATGAAGCCATGCTAGTTCTTTTTTTTTTCTAAGAGGGTTGTCAGCCAGAAGCTGTCTCTTCCTCTATCTTTTTAAAAATTATTTACTTATTTTCAATATTCTTTTATTTTTAAATTTTGAGTTCATAATTTTCTCCCTTCCTCCCAAACTGTCCTAACACTGAGATAAGCAATATGATATCAATTATAAATGTTAAATTGTGCAAAACTCATTTCCATATTAGCCATATTTTAAAACAAAGCAAATAAAGTGAGAGAATTATATTTCAATTTGTAATCAGAGTTCATCAGTTTTCTCTCTGGAGGTAGATAACATTTTTTCATCATGAGAACTTTGGAACTTTCTTGGATGGTTGTATTGATCAAAGTATCCAAGTCTTTCACATGGTCATTACAACATTGCTATTACTGTACATTGTGATCTCCTAGTTCTTCTCACTTTACTTTGCATCAGTTTGTATGTCTTACCATGTTTTTCTGAAACTCCTACTCTCATCATTTCTTATAGCACAATAGTACCACATCACAATCATATACCACAACTTGCTCAGTCATTTTCCAATTGATGGGCATCCTCTCAATTTCCAATTCTTTGCCACAACAAAAAGAGCTGCTATAAATATTTTTATACATGTGGGTCCTTTCCCCATTTTTATGATCTCTGAGATACAGACCTAGAAGTCGTAATGCTGCATCAAAGCGTTCATGCAATTTTATAGCCCTTTGGACATAGTTCCAAATTGTTCTCCAGAATGGCTGGATCAGTTCACCACTCTCCCCACTCATTAGTACACCTATTTTTTCCCTTATTCTTTCTTCTAGCATTTATCATTTCTGATAGATGTGAGATGGTTCATCAAAGTTGTTTTAATTTGGATTTCTCTAACTCATACTTGTTTTGAGCAATTTTTATATGACTATAGATAGTTTCGGTTTCTTCTGAAAATTGCCTGACCATTTATCACTTGGGGAATGACTCTTATTCTTATAAATTTGACTCAGTTCTATATTCAGTATATATTTGAAAAATGAGGCATTATCAGAAAAACTTGCTACAAAATTTTTAATATTACTTCATTATCTATGGTACCTTTTAGCAAAATGTGGTTTTCTTGTTTATCTCTTTTAATTAGATCTATTTTTGCATTTGCTTTGTCTGAGGTAATGATTATTACCCCTGCTTTTGTTATGCCAGCTGAAGCATAATAGATCCTGCTTTAGCCCCTTACCTTTATTCTGTGTGTGTCTCTCTCTGCTTCAAGTGTGTTTCTTGTAAACAACATATTATAGGATTCTAGTTTTTAATCCACTGTGTTACCTGCTTTCATTTTATGGATGAGTCCATCCACTTCATATTCACAGTTATGATTACTATGTATTTCTCTCCATCCTACTTTTTTCCCCTGCTTACTATTCTCTCTCTCTCTCTCTCTCTCTCTCTCTCCCTCCCTCCCTCCCTTCAAGTGTTTTTCTTCTAACTATTGCCTTCTCCAATCCACCCTCCTTTTTATCAGTCCCTGCCTTCTCTTATCCTCCACCCTCCTACTTCCCTGTGAGGTAAGATAGATTTCTATACCCCGCTGAGTGTGTATGGTATTCCCTTTTTGAGCCAATTCTGAGTAAGGTTCTAGCCCACAATGCCATATCTTCACCTCCACTAAAGCTCTTTCTCACCACTTTTAGGTGAGATAATTTACCCCATTCTACTTTTCCCTTCCCTCTTCTCCCAGTGCATCCCTCTTTCTCACCCCTTAATTTTATTTTTGGATATCATCCCATCATAGTCAACTTACACCTGGGGCCTCTGTCTATGTATACTCCTTCTAATTGTCCTAATAATGATAAAGTTCTTAGGAGTTACAAGTATCATTTTCCCTTGCAGGAGTGTAAACAGTTTAACCTTATTGAATCCCTTATTCATTCTCTTTCCCATTTACTTTTTTATGCTTTTCTTGATTCTTGCTTTTGAAAACCAAATTTTCTATTCAGCTGGGTAGGTGATTCTTGGTTGTAATCTTAGCTCCTATGCCACCTGAAGTAACATATTCCGAGCCTTCTGCTCCTTTAACATGGACAATGCTAAATCTTGTATTATTCTGATTGTGGCTCCACAATATTTGTCTGTTTTTTTCTGGATGCTTGCAATATTTTCTCCTTTACCTGGGAGCTCTGGAATTTGGCTATAATATTCCTGGTAGTTATCATTTTGGGATGTGATTGGTGGATTCTTTCAATTTCTATTTTACCCTCTGGTTCTAGGATATTGGGACAATTTTCCTTGATAATTTCTTGAAATATGATATATAGGCTCTTTTTCTGATCAGGGCTTTCAGATAGTCAATTAGTTCTTAAATTATCTCTCCTTAATCTATTTTCCAGGTCAGTTGTTTTTCCAATGAGATATTTCACATTTTCTTCCATTTTTTTCATTATTTTGCTTTTATTTTTTTTTCTTCATGTCTCATGGAGCAATTAGCTCCCCCCACCCCATTCTAATTTTTAAGAAATTATTTTCTTCAGTGAAATTTTGTACCTCCTTTTCCATTTGGCCAATTCAGCTTTTTAAGGAGCTCTTTTCTTCAGTGGATTTTTGTGCCTTTTTTACCATTTGGCCAATTCTGTTTTTTAAAATGTTATTTTCTTCAGTATTTTTTGTGCCTCCTTCACCAAACTGTTGACTTTCTTTTAATAATTTTCTTGTATCACTATCATTTCTTTTCCCAATTCTTCTTCTACCTCTCTAATTTGATTTTTAAAATCCTTTTTCAGCTCCTTCAGGAATTTTTTTAGGCCTAGGAACAATTCACATTTTTTCTTTTACAAGTAGCTGTTTTGACATTGTTGCTTTCTTTTGAGTTTATGTCTTGGTCCTCCTTGTCATCATAGTAACTTTCTATAGTTAGGTTCTTTTTAGTTGTTGTTTGTTAATTTTCTAGCTTATTTCTTTACTTTTAACTTTATGTTAAAGTTGGGCTCAGTCCAAGGGTGGAGAAAGCACTGCTTCAAGCTCCATGTTTTCCATGCTGCTAGTTTCAGAGCTAGTTCTCAGGGTCCATACATTTTTAGCTCTTCCAAGGTTGTACGATCTAAAGAGAGGGGTAGCCACTTCTTCCCTGACTTGTGCTCTGGTCTGTGAGTGATCACAAGCACTCCTTTTTGCCCTCGTACTCTAACTAGTGATGTTGCTTCTGCTAGTGCTTCTCCTCACCCTGGACTGTAGCCTGCAACTGTATATGGATAATGCGACAGAGTCCTGTTCTCAGTGCCTCCAAAAGTCCCCTGTGATCTCCTTCTGACCCATTGTCTGATCCCCTTACTATGTGTGGCCTAAGAGCTTCAGAAGCCACTGCCACCAATTCACTTGCCCCCAAGGCTTGCTGCTGGTTTGCTGGGCACAGCTGGCACTGACATAGCCTGCACTAAACTGCACTCATCTGTCAAAAACATGCATAGTCAAGTAAAACAAATTCCTGCGACAGCCATTTCTAAAAACAATCTGCAGTCTGAGTGGATCACCTCTCTATCTGGACAGGATACATGCTAGCTCTTTATAACCACAGCTTCCTTTTCCAGGCATTTACCAACTTAACTCAATCCAATTCAAAAGTTAAATGTCTGCCATGTGCAAGGCACCATGGCTACTCAGGATACAGAGGCACAAATGAAATACTTCTTATACTCAAGAAGCATGCATTCACCTGGGGAGGAAGGAGGAGGCAACATGGACATAGGTGATTAAATTCAAGGTAATCTGAAGAGTGAGAGAACATGAAAAACTGGAATGATCAGGGCAAACTTCATAGAGAAATCTTCAGGTATTTGAGAAGAGCTGCAAGTGCAAATAAACATTTTTCCGATGAGGAAAGTTCGCCCTCCAGGCATGAGAGATGGCTTACGTGAATAAATGGATTTAGACTATGAAACATTGAGTTCTTGGAATAGCTATTAGTTAAGTTTGGCTGGAGGATAGAGCTCATGAAGGAAGTAATATATGATAAGGTTGGAAAGGTAGAGCATTTTGTAATTTTTCCTTAAGCAGGGATTTTCAACCTGGAGGCCTATGAATTGACCTGCAGGATCTATGAACCCAAATTAGGGGAAAAATAATCTTAATTTTCACTAGCTTCTCACTAAAATATAGGATTTTCTACAATTATGAATGAAAACAGCAAACCTGAGAAGTAGTTTGTAGGCTTCACCAGACTACCACAAGGATCTCTGATACAAAAAGGTCACTAACCCCTGTCTTAGTGACAGTTCTGCTGATTTTTTGACTAGGGGAGTGTCATAGTGAGACTCGTGCGTAAGAAAGATTGTTTTGATAGCTGTGAAAGATGATTGGTAGAGGAAAGACTAGAATCAGAAAGAAAATTAGAGGGCTATAATAATATATTGACTGTTTATACTAGTTATATGAGTGAAAGGAGTGAGGCAGGAAGATAGAAGGACAAGAAATTATGATCAGAAACAGAAATTTCAATATTAGAGATTTTAGAGACTTCACAATTTTGAGTAATAGTGAGATCTAACTTCTTCTGTGCAGCTAAGGTGGAGAGAAGAAATAGGTTGTGAGAATTAAGGAAATCAATGAACTGTCAGCCAGAGTACTTGCAATAACATCAAAGCACACCAAAGTCCCCCAATAGGAGATCGTGGTTGGGGTGAACAGGATTACATATCAGGTACTGAAATCTTTGAGAAGGGAAGAAAAGTGCTCTGTACACCCATAGATCAGATCAATAAACATATGGGCAGGATGTAATAGTAAATTTCAGAGGAAGAGAGATTACAAACAGATGGTAGCAGAATGAAGATGGTTTAGACAATTTAGCACTATAATGGATAGAGTACAGACTAGGAAGCAGTAAGACCTGAGTTCAAATCTTGCCTTAGACACTTACTAGCTGCGTGACCCTGGAGGAGTCATTTGATATTTCTCATTCTCCTTTGTTTCTTCATCTCTAAAATGGGGATGATGATAATGAAGCACCTACTACACAGGGTTGTGAGGATCACATGGAAGTAATGTGAAAAGTATTTTGTAAGCCTTAAAAGATCATATACATGCTGGCTGCTAATATCATTATCCTGAAGTGGCAGGGTAGATTAGGAATAGCCCAGCTCCTCCTCTGTGTCAGTGTTTGGGAGCATAAGAGAGGGAGCAGCATGAATCAGAGCAACATGAACAAGAAGACGGGCTCATGTTCTGACTTTGCCCCTTACTTCCTATGTTGTTATTGTGTCACTTCCCCACTCTGCCTCTCATTTTCTTCATCTGTAAAATCAGAAGGATGACCTTGAAGATCTCTTCCAACTCTCAATCTTTGATATTTGACCTTTAATAATACATTCCAGATTTCCCCCCCAAATTTGAAGTCAAACTTACTGACTTGTAGTTTATAGGCCCTTCTTCCCTTCATTTCTTTCTTTCCTTCTTTCTCCCCTCATTTTCATTCTTTTCCTTTCTTGCTTCCTTCCTTTCCCCTCTTTGCTTCTTTTTTGTCCTTCTTCATTTCCTTCTTTTTTCCTTCCTTCCTTCTTCACTTCTTCCTTCTTCCCTTCCTCCTTCTTCCCTTCCATCTTTCCTTCCTTCCTTTTTTCCCTTTCTTCTTCCTTCCTTCCTACTTTCCTTCTTTCCATTCATTTCTTCTTTCCTTTGTGGAAATCAGGACATTTGCCTTCTCTAGTCCTACAATACCTTCCCCATTTTGTCTTTCAAATATCATTGACAGCAGCTCAGCAATCACATCACTCCTCAGGTATTCACGTCCTAGGAAAATATGATGAAGTACTGTCCATAAAGCCCATGATGCTTCCCCCCCCCACCCCAACTACATATTTGCACCATGAGGAAAGAACCAATAGGACATCTAGTTCAACTTCTCATTTTACAGATGAGGAAACTGAGGTGAGGGAGGTTGAATGACCTGCCCAAGACCACACAGGTAGTTTGTGTCAGAGGTGGAATTTGAAGCCAGGTCCTCTGATTTTAGAGCCAATGCTCTTTTCACTATGGATGTGATTTTGAAATCATCAGATCAAAAGCAATTGAAGGAAGCAATGACCGAATGAATTATAGAAGGGCAAGAGATGATGGTAGAAAATAATATTAGGAATTCATGTTTGTTTAGCAAATTTAATTTTTCAGAATGTTTTTATGACTATGACCTTATTTGAACTTCATAATACCTTTGTGAGGTATGTTTTTTGTGAATAATTACATCCATTTTACAGCTAAGGAAATAGAGGCCCAATAAGCAAAGTGAAATGTCTGAGATCATAGAACTAATTGGAAGCATGTCAAGGACAGAAACCAGGTCTTCTGACTCCACGCTCCCAAATAGAAAGAATGATTGTCTTTTTTAAAGACTTGGGGGATGTTTAGCTTCATTTCAGTCATCCTTTTGTTAGTATCAATGTATATATATATATATATATATATATATATATATATATATATATATGTGTCTGTGTGTGTGTATGTGTGTGTATGTGTGTATGCACATATGTACGTATATGTATTTCTTCTGCTTCTGTTTACCACACTTCTCATCAGTTCATGTAAGTTTTCCCTTCTCTAAATTCTTCATTGCATTGCTTCTTCCATTGCAATACCCCACGATGTTCACATACTACAATTTGTTGAAGCATTCTCTGATTGATGGGCTCTCATATTGATTCCAATTTTTTTGGAGGGAGGAGGAACATAAAAAGTATTGCTCTGAGTAGTTTGTCATATGTGGAGTCTTTCTGTTTTTGGCTAGTTTCCAAGGAGATCTATGTTCCTTTGATTTGTATTTTTAATATATATTTGCATCAGATTCATTTCTGGATACTTTTCTGGGATGAAACTGTACTTTTAACTTCCTGGGCAGCAGCTGAGTTTCATATCTGAATTTTCCAGAGCCCCCTTTTCAGAGGCTTCAGCAGTCACTGAAGTGACTGGCTGTATCTTCCTTGTGCCGGATGCAGAAGGTGGCTGCAGATGGTGTTGTCTTGGGATATCCTTGGAAAGAATGCATCCCACCAATCCCGGGCTCCCCTAGCCCAGCCTTAACCATGGAAATCCTGGCTCGCATCCAAGACTCTGGCCTTCCCATATGAGGTCCAGCATGGGATGAGATCCAAACTCCTTAGGAGACTGTCTGGCAACCTGCTCTCCACAGCGTGCTAGTTCCCTCCCTCCCCCATCACAGTCCTCCAAAGCCAGCCAGGTCTCTAGAAAGGGCTTTCTCTGTGAAGGAAGCTTGTCATTACTAAAGCCCCAGGGGCTCTGAGCCTTCAGGACAAGCTAAAAGGACAATCCTGTCTCTTATGAATGCTGCTAAGCCAGACTTCCACTGTGCTGGGCAAATCGGGAAACTGGGATCCTAGTCATAGCTCTGGCACTAACTAGCGATGTGACCTTGGGTTTCTTTTTTCTCTTCTGTCAAAATGAAAAGGTTAGACTAGATGATTTCTCAAAGTCCTCTCCAGCTGAAAAAAATTCTATTAACCTAACTGACTGAGATGGTCAATTCACCTACATTGTTTGTGTATCCTTTACTTTTTTGTAGAAAATGATGAAACACAAGAAAATAGTCTGTTATCAAGGACTTTGTCACAAACAGGAACTGCATGTGTTTTCTGGTACTCATTAAAGATTCAGCCACATTTTCTATACCTTCTCTACTTCCATCTCCACCCTCAAGGTTGAATTATGATCACTGATCTTTAGAATCTCCAATCAACTAAGAACAATTAAATTATACTCACTGGACTACATTGAACTCAACCTGCTAAGTCAGAGAAAACAAGGTGGTCATTCAAGAAAGAGTTTCAATTTTTTAAAAAAGTTGAAAAAAGAGAGGTTTGTTTAGTCCTTGATGACCCAAGAAATTTAATTCATCATCACGGCCTGTTTTCTAGGCATTCTAATTATTCAAGGTTAGACTAATCATGGGCACTGAAAATCTTGCTTGCCTGAATGAACATTGGGTTGACAGTAGAGCACATGAATAGTGGGGGAAAAAAGAATGACAGCCTCAGAGATGGACTTCTTTGGCCTAGTTTTTATTCAATATAAACTTGGGAAAATAGGATCGTAGATTTAGATCTGGAGGGAAACTTAGAAATCATCAAGTTGAATCCCCTTATTTTAAAAATGAGGAAACAGAAGCTCACAGAGGTCAAATGCCTGGCTCAAACCCATATAAGTAATAAGAAGGTCTGAGCCCAAGTCCTTTTAATTCCAAATCTAGAACTCTTTCTATGAATGACAGAACTAGAAGAGACCTTCACCATCGCCTCATCTAATGGCCTCATTTTACAGACGAGGAAACTGAGGTTCAAGGAAGTTAAATATTTGTCCACAATCACACAGTTAGTGAATTTGAGGCTAAAAGGAACCTTAAGGATCATCTTGTCCAACTCTCTTTTTCTACGCATAAGGAAACTGAGGACAAAGAGCCCAAGTGATTTGCCCAAAATCATAATCAGTAAGCAGAAAGCCAAAATTTCAACCCAGCTCCTCTCTCCAGTATACCCAGCACTCTTTATACTACAATTTCATTAGCATAAACTATGAATCGATTTGTGCTCTTTCTATATGGTCCTTAATAAAACTCTGTTCCCCGACTTGGGGTATAGTATTGACTTCAATCTTCAAGGAGTCTATGTAGGCATTTCCCTTGGTGGTGCATATCACAAGCCTTCCATACCTCGTCCTGTGTGCCTCTTGTTCGTGTTATCCTGTAAATCCACATAGACATGTTGTGAGGATTGCATTAAAGGGCAGATTTGCTGTGAAAAGTGTAAAGCATCAAACTAATCTAAGTATTCTACCTGTCTTTGGGATGACTAAAGTCAGAAATTCACTCAACAACTTCAGCACGGTAGACGTTGTCCAAGTGATAACTGAAGCCTTGACCTTGTTAAAGGTGCTTCTAGATGGCCCAGTGGCTAGAGTTCCAGGCCTAGAGTCAGAAAGACCTGAGTTCAGATCTAGACTCAGACACTTAATAGCTGTGTGACTCTGAGCAAATTACTTAATCTACGTCTACTTCAGTTTCTTCACCATTGAAATGGGGATCATAATAGCACTTACCTCTCAGGGTTGCTGGGAGGATCAAATGGGATATCATTTGTAAAATGCCTAGCACACAGCAGGTACTAAATAAATTCAGTATTTAAATACAGTGCTTTTCAGTTTTTTCATCTGTAAAATAGTGATGATCATTCCTGCCCCAGCTACCAAACTTCCTTACCCAAACATTATGAGGCAGCTAGGTAGTGCAACGGATAGAGTATTGGGCCTAGAGTCAGGAAGACCTGAGTTCTAATATAGCCTTGCTTGTGACCCTGGGTAAGTGATTTAACCTCTGTCTGTCTCTGTTTCCTAAAATGGGGATCATAACAGCACCTACCTTGTAATGGTACCTGTCACATAGTAGCTACCATGTAAATGCTTATTTCTTTCCCTAAAGATGTGAAAGTGCTCTGAAGATTTCAAAGCACCTTATCTCTTGTAAGATATCTCTTGGGCCCCTTTCATTTTAAATCTTATGCTCCCCTGCTTGCTCTCATCATGATTATTTCTGGAGATGTTCGGTGGTGTGTAAAAGAGGCTGTCAGGTAAAATCCAGGTAATTTTCTTTATTGGCACTCCCACCCCCTTGACCATGGCAGAGAAGAGAAGCAACCTTTTGGGTAGCCTTGCCTTGTCATCCCTCTGAGCTTCTCTGAACTGCTTACCCACTTAGTTTGAAGCAGGGAGGCACCAGAGGCTTAGGAGGGGAAGTAGAGCTGCTGGCTAGAGGGCAAAAATCAATGTCATGCCCTTTTGTCTGTGGTGGTTTAGGAGGAAAAAATGGGGAGAAATAACCCCCTTTCAGAACTTCCTTGACAAAGCAGGTTGGATTGCATAATCTCTAAGCTGTCTGCCCTTCGAGATGTGACATTCAGTGACTGTACCTGAGCCTATGCTTGCCTCAATGATTCACATCAATCTGGGATGGGCATTGGGGGTAGGAGAAGCTGTAGGGAATGGCTCTGCCCTGTCTATTGCCTGCAGACAGTGACCTACCTGTGTGTTCTTCCTCCTTTCCTTCTAATTTCCTACCAGCGCACAGCCCAGAGGCTGGGGGCTGTCACTACAGGGGAGGCAGAGGGGCTGACCCAGTGCAGAACTTCACGCGGGGATCTACCAGATGTAGTTTTTCACACAGTTCCTCATTTGGAAACAGAAGGAGATCAATACAATTACCATCTTGGCCAACTGTGATAAATAATAACCTGCCAGAAAGAAAACCTGAGGTTTCCTGGAGAGGGGGGAGAAGGTTATTGAGACAAGAGAAAGAAATTCAGGAAATCATGTATGCACAAAGGCCAAGGGGGCTCTGGAACTCCGGGCTTCAGTCCATAGTGAGATCATTCTCTGTGGTCGTCATCATCATTAATGGGGATTTATCGAACCCCTGGAGGGGCATGTCCTTAGTAAACAGATCAGGCCCTCATGTTTAGCAGTCTGTTGCCTTCATTATTAACTCACATGGCCAGGGGACTACAATTCCAAACTCCTATGTAAGTAAGCATTACAGAGGCAAGAGGGAGGGGACGATGCACGCCTTTCTTTTATGAAGTTCAGAATATATTGATCTCTTTCCTCTTCGTGAAATTCTTGCAAGCTACTTGGGAATCTAAGAAGAGCCCCTCCCTTTTTAGAAATTTAAAGTGGAAAAGATATGTTACCCGGAGTGACTGAGTGTCTTGCTCAAGGTTGCCCAGGAATCAGTCATTTTGCAAATTCACAAACTTCTATTGACTACCTGTTGTCGGCTCTGCACTGTGGTGAGCCCTTTGAAGGATACAAAGAAGTATAAGAAGTGGGCACCACCTTCTTAGAATTTTACAATCAAGTCGAAGGGGCAAAACTAACACACACACACTCACACACACAGAGAAACACATACGTACACATATGCATGTACATATGTATATATTCGTATGTGTGTATACATATTTATATCTATATCTATCTATAAATATGTATGTATACATATATATATATATATATTATACATATAATATATATTTAATGATCCAAAACCGCAAGGGGTTGAAATGGAAATTATGCAGTACCCTGGAAAGGATGCTAGATGTGTCATCAGAGGAGCAGGGTCAGAAATTCAAGTCTGCTAATTAACTAGCCCCGTGACATTGGGCAAGTCATAGTTTCTTCACGTATAAAATAAGGGGGTTGGCCTGATGATCTCTAAGTTCCCTTCCAGATCTACAGCTGTGATCCTTAAATCCTATAAAAGCTGAGCCATGCAATAGAAACAAGCATTTGCCTGTCGCTGTTGCTGTTACTGTCATTCAGTCCTTGTATACAGCTCTTTGTGACCCCATTTGGGGTTTTCTTATCAAAAAAATTAGAGTGGTTTGCCATTTCCTTCCGCAGCTCATTTTACACATGAGGAAACTGAGACAAAAAAGCTAAGTTATTTGTCCAGGGACACATAGCTAATGAGTGTCTGAGACCAGATTTGACCTCAGAAAGTCATTGAGTCTTCTTGACTAGAGGTCTGGAGCTCTAGACACTGTGCCACCTAGACTTTAGTGAAGTGGCTACTGTTGGTAACTCTTTTAGGCTGACGTGATGATACAATTGACACAGAATGATCCATGACTCTGCAGATTATCTAATAAAATGTTTTGATTATCTGAGGAAAATTCTCTAATTCCAGACTAGTTTTCTTCTGTCACCCATCATGCTTCTGGGCCACTGTCCATTAGGGTAAAACCCTACCTACCCAAATTCATTTCATTTCAATGAAAATACATTTATTAAACATCTACTATCTATAGAGCTATGGAAAATAATTTGTGGAAGCCTTCTACTCCTTTCTTATGTTTTCATCAAAGACACTTATGAACAAATATGTAGAGCTCAGGAAATGGAAGCATACTTTAATATCAACACCTAAGTATATCAGATTACATACTTGTGTATGTATGTAAATGGTATGTAAGTGTACATATATGTGTAAGGGCATATATGTGTAAAGGCATAAAACATTGATAGAAAGACAGGTCTAACAAAACAACCTAAATACCATAGAAATGTTTATCTTTTCCTTTAATTATCTAGTTTTGGATTCTCTCTCTCTCTACTCCCCTCTACTAACAGGGTTAATTGAGAATCAAGCACACACACATATATGTATATATGCATATATATGTTTGTGTATATATATTATATATATGTATATATACATATATATGTATGTGTATATATATACATACATATGCATATATATATATACACACACCTACACACATACACACATATATATAAAACTGGGATTGGAAGTGAACATTTGAGTGAGGATATTTTTGGAAGAGATTCCAGATTAGGCATGGCAGAAGTTGAGGAGTGTACAGCAAGGAAACAATAGAGCCATATTTGAGCTTTTGCAGAACTCTAGTGCCCTCCCTTTTATGCTAGTTCTTATTGTGCAATATATAATTTTCCCTTTTAATTTATAGGGGTTAGGGGTATGGTGTCCTCGCAATCTTGAAAATCCATGTAAAATTTTTTGGCCTTCCCTTTGTACTAGAGAAGTCTGAATTTTTTTCTTTTCTTCTTTATGGGGTATTTACAAAGTACCTTATTGTAAAATATGGGTTAAGTATTTGTCATCTGCTGGTCTCCGTGCATCATCTGCAGCTTTCACAAAACTCGTCAAAAATTCCCATTTGATTTCTTATGCCAACCTGCAATATACAGAAACTGCAATGAGGAATGTTGCAATGTAGAAGTGATAACTAGTTATTTGTGTGCTCAGCTGAACTCCTCTAGTAATTGTAAGCTTCTTGAGAGAAGGGGCCATGCATTTTCTAAACACTATATCCTTCCTGTCCCTTAGCTCACAGCTCTACATCTACTCCTATGGACTTGTGGTTGATCTGGGTACTTCTTCTGATCATTTAAATAGAAACTGATTCATACCTTCTCATCCTGTTCAGTTGTTGTTCACAGTCTACAATAGGTCCTTCACAGAGCACGTGCCCAATATTTTACAGCTTTTCCTCTATGTCATGTTGTATTTCATGTGTTGTCAGCTTGTCAATCTTTATTCTGCACACATTTAAAAACCTTTTTACTGGATTTGTTTGAGTTCTTTCTGTCCTAGTACATGATAAAGTTTTGTAAATTTTCTGTACAAAATTGGGCACAACCTGGATGAAGATCCATCAAAGGAGACTGAGAGAAAGTGTTCAGTTAGGTAGAAAGAGAATCAGGAGGAAATAAAGTCATGAAAAGCTAAAAAAGAAGAGTGTATCAGAAAGAAGAGCATTATTGACATTGTCAAGGGCTACAGAGAGATCAAGAAGGATTAGGATTGAGAAAAGCCATTGGATTTGGCCAACTTTCTCATCTTTATAAGAATGCTCTACATATTTATTTAGTCTCCTTGATGGAAATATAAAACGGGATTTGCTACAGTTCTCTACATAATAGAGGCTTAATAAATGTTTTTAATTGAAATTAATTCAGATAGGTGAGTGGGGCTTTAACCTTAAGTAAGGCTAGGTCTGCTAGGTCAGATCTTGGTTTCTATGTGTTGTTGCATCTGGAAGATAATAAAGTGAATATGTCCCTAGCCTAACTTTATGTAGGGATAGAAATGTTCAGATCTACCCTTTTCCTTTTCCTCGCTCTTCCTCAAATTCCCAAACCCACAACAACTAAAAAACATTTCATTAGGCAGAAATATTGTTTTCCCAGCTCCTTAGACTGTTGGATTAACTTGTTTAAAAATTGATTATAAATATACAAGTTGACATCTAATAACTTATCACAGTCCTACTACCTTGCCTTTCTACCATGAGTAAGATTTTTTTTAATTGATTTTGTATTGGGTGTTATTTAGGGAAGGTTTTTGATCAACTTGAGCTCACAGGGAGGTAAGACTTTGTTTCAGGCCCAGTACAGAATGGGAACTTAATAAATACCTTATCCATTCATTGTCTCCCACTATGAAAGGTGTGGGCATGGTCCATTGTAGATTCACTATGCAAAATTAGGATGAACTGGTTGGCAGGATGGAGCTAAACCTTGGTGTTGGGACTATAAAAGAGTATCTTAGTTTGTCCTTGTCCTTTCCATAATACAGAACAAAGGCCAGTAGAGCTAAGAGCAGACCTAAGCCCCATGTGATTCTCTCTCCCACAAAAACTGCTGATAGTTATCATGTGGCAGATGTATATGGGGATTTCATGTTCTCTGACCCATACAGTCTGAGAGGAAGGTCCCTGAACCCCAAATTTTATGGCTCAACCTCCTAGCAAGAGAAGGGTTGCCTCTCTAGTGACCAGCTCAGAGCTGCCTCTCTAGTTATCCCAAGTCCCAGATTTATAGGAATTCAAACTTCTAGTAAGAAAGAAAGGGAGTTGCTAAAACATCACCAGCCTCTTGGCTAAAGAAATGATAATGAAATCCAGACTTTTAGTAAAAGTCAAGGAGTTTCTGGATAGCACAAGCCTTTTGGGGAGAAGAATATTTTGCATTTGGCCCCCAAAGTTTGAAGAACAGCAAGGGACCAAGGCCATGATGTCAGGGAGCAAAAGACCTGGTGTTTTCTCTCCCTATAAGAGAACTCACTGTTATTTGTACAGTGTAGTTCTGACCAGAAATAGGACTTCTTCTCTAACCATCTCAAGTTCATTTTCCTTCTGAGGGAGTCTAAGTCATCAAGGTGTTAGCAAAAGACAGGGTGAGGTGATTGCGTGGGTCTCTGGAGCAAAGCAGGATTAATTGGAAAGCTAAGAGTTGCTTCCCTAGGTTTCTCCAAAGGAAGTCCAAACCTTAGGGTGAATGTGGAAGACTACACAGGCCCCAGGGCAGAGCTCGGGAAACCTGGCCTCGAGGCCACAAGTGGCCCTCTAGGTCCTCAAGTACTGTCCTTTGACTGAATCCAAACTTGAAGAGCCACATGTGACCTCCAAGCCACATGTTCCCCACCCGTGGCCAAGGGCAAAAGTAGAACTCATTAGAGAGTGAAGAAGAATCGTACTAATATTTTATACACTACTAGGTTTTTGTACTTTATCTGGGAGAGGAAATAAAGGCCTAATATGAAGTGATACCTTGAGTCTTTGTGTAGAATATGGCAATCTTTTTATGCCTATCTGTGGAGAGATAAACATGTAGGTCTATGGTCTAAGATTTCCTAGAGTTAATTCTGGATAAGACAGAGCAGGCTACTTGGGATAGAATATTTTGGGGGGAAGCACCCAATAAATAAATCTACTTCATATAAGTCTAGAATGTGGGGTGCTGGATAGTAGGTTACATTTGATTGATTTTTCAATAAATTTCAACTAATAAAACAAAGTTCAATTGAGCCTTCAGCTGGTTCAATAGGGCACACAGAAATGAGTTGTACAATCAGGCTATGGGGGGGGAGGTGATGTAGGAAGAGTGGCTTAAGCAGAATGCTATTTATTAAGTTCTTGCCCTCATCCTCTATGTCTCTTGTCATCATCCCAACCTGTCATTTCTAGTAAATAACTCCCTCTAGGAGGGATGCTAAGAAATGAGGCTACATTCTCTTTTCTTGAGCTACCTATCAAAAATTCGATGTAGCCCTTGCCTCTCCATTTTTATGGTTTAAGACTCATAAATTTAAGAGTGGGCATTGCATGGCTTAAGTTTAATTTATGCTTCATGTCATACAGTGGATAAAGCACTGGAGTTAGAGTCAGGAAGACCTTAGTTCAAATCCAATCTCAGATACTTACTGTGTGTGTGACCTCAGGCAAGTCATTTAAATGTTTGTCTGCATTAGTTTCTCCTCTGTAAAGGGGGATAATAATATCACCTACATCCCAGGGTTGCTATGAGGATAAATATTTGTAAAGTGCTTTGTTAACCTTAAAATGCTATACAAATACTAGTTATTGTGGTTGTCATTATTACTAGTGGGGCCCTAACAACATTGAAGCCCCAACTGCAAGTTCTACCCTTCTAACTTCAAATAATTTATTTATACAATGGTAAAAAAGGAAGCTCAACAGTAGTGTGGGCTTGCTTTAGTTTCAGAGCATCTCTACATTGTTCCTTGAGGAAGTCTTGTTTGGGGTCAGTTTAGGTGTGGAAGATAAAGATGGACCTTTATCATTCCTCTATCTGCTGACCCTGATTAGCTGAACCATCAATTAGAATCAAGTCTGTCACCAAATAAATGCAACTTTCAAATCAACTCACATTGGTAAATTTTTAAAGCATATTCATTTTTTCATCTTTCATAATTACATCCAGAGCATCATTCATAGAAAATTACTACATTCTTAAAGTTAAGACCTGTCAAATCCCTAATTTTATGTATCAGTTCATTTTTTCCTTTTAATTTTGTTACTCTCTTTTTCAAGTTTTAGAGTTGCTAATTTGGTTTTAAACTGAGGGTTTTTTATTTGTTGCTTTTTTAGTTTTTGTTTATTTTTGACCATTTTATTATTATGTTCTTTTCATTGCTGATGAAAAAGTGTGTTTTGGTTGCATCTTATAAGGTTCAGTATATTGTCATATGGTTGTTACTTTTTTGATGAAATTTTCTAATGTTTCTATGATCTGATCTTTGATCCACTGATTATTTAGATCGAATTATTTAGTCACCAATTAACTTTAATCATTTTTTCAAAGATTCTTTATTGAATATAACTTTTATTGTTATATTCAGTAAAGGATACATTTAATTCTTGTGCTTTTAGGCATACGTAAGGTTTAGGTTTGTCTATGTCTGAAAGAGGAATATTGAAGTCCTATTCTATCATACCTTTGCTATCTACTTCTCCTTGTAATTCAATTAACATCACTTTTACTTATTTAGATGCTATGCCTTTGAGTACTTTTACTTTAAGTATAGGTATTATAGCCATCTCCAGTTATCTTGATCTATATCTTGCCCAGTGGCTCCAGAGGAGAGAGTGAGGCCAGTGACTTTGCATGGTAGTGCCTCACTTAAATCCAATTCACTTGCAAGTCAAGATATCACTTTTCTGATGTCATTGGCCCTCTTCAAGAATGCAGGACAAAACAACAACAACAACAACAAGGTATTAATTATTCATGTAGCCTTTAAGTATAATGTAGTTTCCCTATTTCTTTTAATCATGTCTCTCTCTCTCTTTATTTTTTACTGTTGTCTTGTCTGAGATCATGATTGCTATCCCTGCTTTTGTAAAGTTCATAAAGCCTAATACATTTTTTTTTTGCTGGCCACTCGTTTTTACTCTGTGTGAATCTTTATGTTCTGAATGTGTTTCTTCTAAGTAACACATTGTTGGATTCTGTTTTCTAATCTGATCTGCTATCCTCCTTTATTTTATGGTGAGGTCATCCCATTCAGGCTCATGGTTATGGCTAAAACTATGTGTTTCCCTCCATCCTATCCTCATGCATTTCCCTCTCTTTGCCCTAGCTCTCCTCTTTATACACAAAGTGGTGAGAGAGGAGTTTGCTTAACAGTAGTGGTCTATAATTGAAGTGGTCTCTTTCCACTGCACTGCCCTCATCTCTTCCTCTCAACCAGTCCCTGACTAAATTTTCTTACTTTCTTTTATTTTGTTTTTAATCTCACTTTCATAATTTATCACGCAATAATGAAGTTTATTTTGCTTATCACTTATCCCACACTGAAGCTATCCTCCATCCTAAAACCCTTTCTCCCCTTTCCCTATCCCTATCTACTGTTCTACTGGGTTTAATGTATTTTCTACACCCTGGTCAGGTCACTACCTCAGTTTACTGCCTTCCTGGGATTTTGAAATCAGAGCACAGCTGGGGGTTACTGCCTATTTACCTATGTTTGTGATAGCTTCTTTAGCAAGATTACCCTCTCAGTTTCTGCAGCTTCTGGTAATCTTTTTGTTTAGCCCTGAGCTAAATGAGGAGCTTATATAAACTTTTTCTTTTTTTTGTATAAAGTTTTCCTTTGGATTTTTGGGTCATTATTCATTCTAGTGTTCTTTTTAGATCATTTTTAAAAGCATGTGGAAACAATAGACTGTTGGCTCAGAACCATAGAATGTTGGACCAAGGAAGAACCTTACAGAGCATCTGGTCTAAGAGCATCATTTCACAGATGAGCAAATTGAGGTCTCAGTGGGGGTTGACTTGACCAAGGTGATCTAACTGTATAGTGGCAAGACCAAGAATAGAACCTAGTTTAATTGACTACCAGCCAAAACTTTGTCCTGCTCTAGCCTATTTGAATCAGGGTCATAAGAGAGGCAACCTTACATTGTGAATAGAGGGCCAGCTTTGAAATCAGGCAGACATGGTTGAACCTCTGACTTATAGCTATGTGAGCACTAGCTAGTTAAATGATTCCTCAGTGCTTCAGGCAATTGTCTAATTGCAGATGAGTTGCAGATCTACCCCAGTGGGTGGATTTTCCCTCAAGTCTTCCCTACACCAATCAAATCACAGACATTGAGTATTTCTCTCCTTGTTTTTGCCTTGATGAATATAGATTCCGTGGGGAGAAGGCTTAAGAGAAATAGGTTATGTCCATAGTGAATCACCCAATCAGGGTGATCCTCTGGAGCCACTGGGTTCAATGGCAAGATATAGATCAAGATGACTGGAGATGGCTATAATCTTGTGGGAGGATCAGTTTAAAAAGAAGTTTATGGCTTGGTGAAACACTGACTCCACCTCCCTTCCCGATCTATAGGGTGCATGTGTTTGTCTTTGGACTGAATGGCTTTCTAGTGCCCACCCTGCTTTCTTCAGAGGGCTGGCACATTTGATATTCCAGTGAGGTAGTTTAGAAAATCTATGTGTCTGTCAGTCATTATGGACATGAATTAGTGCTCAGCCATCACTGAAACCAGAACCTGTCAGAGGGCCTATGGATTAGGATCTGACAACACAATGGCTGTGAGAATTCTTCTCTTGGAACTGTCACCAGAGAAGCAAAGGGCAGTCTACATTATCAGTGATCAACAATATCTGCCTATTGAACAAATGGGTATGATTGAGAGGTCACTACTTGCAAAAGCTATTGAGTCCGACAATGGAGAAACCCTAAATCTCTCATCTATGTAATCTAATACATTATGTTAGCAATCAATATTGAATACAAAGAGCAAGAAGAATATTGGAAGTCCACATTCAAACCTTGTGACAAATCACTGGGGACTATGACCTATACTAGGGAGATAATTTTTAATTTCCTGTGGGCTTTTTGAACAATCTAGATTTGGCCAAAAAAACTTTTTATTTTTCTCAGTTACTTTGGGAGAAATGACAGGTTTTGAGTAGATATTTTTATGAATCTTCAGTGTCTGTCTCTCTTCCTGCTTTTAAGGGCCTTTGGTATATAGCTTTAGAAGGCTGTCTCCTAGATATATGCAAACAACAGGGGAGACAACCAAGAAAAAAGACACAAAATCAGTTTTCCTCAGATCACCTCAGGCATTTGCTGATGAGGTGGCTTAATAAGAAGGCTGAAGATTTTGCTAACCCCAGACTCTACCTACTCAATAAAATAAACAGAAGATGAACTTGGGTAGTAGGGAATACTTAATTGCTGCAGGCAGAGTTATAAACACTTTCGTTTTCTTTAGCCTCATATTTGATTTAGAGACTTGGGGGAAAATCTTTGCCTTTTAGATATATAAACAGATACCCATATTGGAACTCAGGGAAGCTGTTTATGGTGCCTTTTTGCTTAGTGACAGATGGCCATCAGCATTGTATTGTTCCTAACTCCCCACCTAAGAGACTAGGTTTGGTCCTGCTTCTGTGACCAAGTGGTTGTATTACCTTGAGTAAATCACTTTTCCTCTCTGGGCCTGAGTTTTCTCATCTGTAAAATAAGATGTTAAGTTGAGTTGTCTTAAGTTTATTGGGGGGTGTATACAATCTCAAAAGGAGCAGGTTTGCCAGTGCTTTGCTCCTCTTGCCATTCAGATCATTCTCACTTTAGAGTGACCACTTTGTTGGGCTGAATTTGCCATTTCTCTTATGGTTTCTTCCCCAGAAGTCTGTGTGCAGGTAATTTCTTGTGCCATTATAGAAAGGCTCCTTTTAGATTGGTGCTGGTTTAAGTAGCCACTTTTCTCTCAAGTATATACTTTAAAGATTTTTTTATTAATGCCAAAAAAGGAACAGTGTAATTTGTAAACTTAAGTATATGTCATGGTGTGCATATTAAAGATTTTTTAATTAATGTCAAAAAGGAAGAGTATAATAATTTGTAAACCGAAATATATGTCATTAGCCTCCTGAGCTTAGTAGTTGGAAAAATTTAGTCATGAGGTGTAAGGCTGTTGTTAGTGTAGCAAGCAAAAAAAATGATAGATATGTTAGGAGATTGTACATTTTTTTAAATGGCAAAATGCAATGAAGAAATGACTCCAATTGGTTTTATGAAAAAAATATACATGTTGAAGTCAGGCAGATGTAGTTGAACCATTGATTTACAGCTGTGTGACCACTAGCTGGTTAAATGATTCCTTAGTGCTTCAGGGAACTCTCTAATTGCAGATGAGTACACATCCCCCAATTGAAGTCTATCCATATTTAATTAAGCTCTAAGTTTCTTTCTTTATCTTCTTTTCTTATTTTTTCTCCCATTTCTTCTTTTTCTATATAGTTTCTAAAAAAATTAGAGAAAACTATATCATCTACTTTCTATACTATTATGCATATTATATTAAAACAGTAAATTTCCCTGTTCATAGACATGGCAGCATGAGGCAGCATGTTAGAATGGATAGAGAATGGTCCTGTAAGTCAGGAAGACCCAGGTTCAATCTTTCCCTGTGATATATATTGGCAGTGTGACCCTAGGTAAGTCACCAACCTCTTAGTGCCTTAAGGGACTCTCTAAGACTAGAAATTGATTCAGTAGAAGGAATTTCCTTACCTGGAAGTTCCCTATATACCAATGAAATTACTGGTCCAGTCTCTATTCACAGACATAGCTTTAGAGCTGGGAGTTTACACATCTGTAGTCTAATCTTTTCATTTTCCAGATAACCAAACTGAAAGCCACAGAGGGTCAGAGGATCATAGCTTTCAAAGCAGAAGGCATCTGAGGGCTCCAAGCAGTTAAGTGACTTTCTCAAGATCACACATATACTAGAGCTGGGATTCTAAGGCAGGTCCTCTGGATGTACTAGTTTAATTTACATTTCACCAATATTGCTGGTGCATAATAAGCTAGTGGAAGCCTAGGGTGGTAGATAGAGGGCTGGTCTCAGAATCAGGAAGAGCTGGGTTCAAGTTCTGCTTTGAACATTAGCTGTGTGACCTTAGATAAATCACCTAATTTCTCCATACCTTATCCACACAATTCTCTGAGACTATACATTACAGAGCTGGAGCCAATTTGCATTGAAAAAGAAAGCTCTTTCCTAGGAGATCCCTATATAGATGAAATCACAGGTCAGTCCAAAAAAGGGTTTAATAGTTTTATCTTGGAGGAAGAGCATAAAAAGAACAAAATATAGGGTAGTTACCAACACCACTTAAAAAGTATCAACAGCACTGATTACACAAAGACAGCAAGAACACAAAGTTATAGAGTGGGAGGGGGCGTGAGGGGCTGGGGACCTGGAAGGAGAGTTAGGTGCCCCATATACAACTGTTTGTGGTATAGGATAGGTTGAGAAGCCCTCTATTCTGGCCCTGTCAATATTTGTATATGTACTTGTAACTCCTCATCTTGTTCTATTGCTTCGGAATTTATATATTCTCATTTTCCTTGTAATTAAACCCTAAGATACGCATTCCAACCACGGGATCACAGATTTGGAGCTTGGGGGGATTTTAGAGTTCATCTATAGATGATACAGTGGATAGAGGGCTGGGCCTGTCATCAAGAAAACCTGAATTCATATGTGATCTTAGTTACTTACTCGCTGTGTGACCCCGAGTAAGTCCCTTAGCTTCTGCTTGCCTCAGTTTCCTCAACTGTAAAACGGGGATAATAACATCATCTACCTCACAAGGTTGTTGTAAAGACTAAATGAGATAATATTTGTAAAGCGCTTAGCACAATACCAGGCATATAGTAGGCACTATATAAGTGCTTAGTACTTCTCCCCACCCCTACCAAGTTCAACTCCCTCCTATTACAGATGAAGAAATAAGCCCAAAGCAGTTAATCACTTGCCCGTGACCATAGAGGTAGTAAGTGCCATAATGGGATTTGAACTCAGATTTTTCAGTGTTAGTAATCCAGCATACAATACCACCACACCATGGTTATGATATGGACTATGTAGAGATAGGAAGAAAAAAGGGAGAGGAGAGCGGTTAATGGGAAAAAGGGTACCTGGAGAGAGTGACACAAGCGGTCTCAGTGCAGACCTCTGAACTCAGGGAGCCAGGATTAGCCCAGGAGCCAGGCAGGTCCAAGAGGCTCAGTGCCTGCCTCAGTTGAGGTTCAGGGATTAAGGCAGTTTAGTAAAGACTACAAGGTGAAAGTCTCTGGGGCTAAAGGCAGGGTTCTGGAATAAAGAGAAACACATCCTATACCAAGTTAAGCTTTGATAGAAATCTTTGGTACCCTGGGAAGCTGACTACAGGCTAGCAGGGCCTAAGGCTGGTTCTTACATCCTCTAAATCCTGCTTACTCCACAGGTGCCGTTCTGTGCAGTTCCCTGGAATAGATACATAATAAACAGCCAAGCAGCTCCTAGGAGTATAGCAAAACCAGAAAGTAGTTCAGGTTTATGTTCTTCTTTTCGCTTTTTCTCCTGCCCTGTTTCTCTCCACACAGATCCCACCCCCCAGAAAACTATAATAGGCATTCCATCATCTCAGGCCTGTTATAATGCTACGCTCTCATGACTATCCTTACTACTCAGAGTTTGCTACAACGAGGTCTCTCTCTAATGTCTTCTCTTTTCCCATCTTCTTTTCCTTGAAATTTCCCCTTCCTACAATGCATCCATTCAGGGCCATGGCATCAATAAGTTAACTTGATAAGCCAGCTTACTACTATTGGGGAAAATAGCCCTGCTGTCAAATAACATATGTGGGTTTTAAGCAGGGGAGGCCTCCTGGAGACAGTGCCCTCCATTTTGATGTACCACTCATCAGTGACTCTAATGGAGAGAGGGAAGAGTTTCAAACCACAGAGAAGGGGAGGTGAATCTATGAGAGAGATACTTTTCAGCACCCAAATTACAGATTACAGGACATCGGTCATCCATTCCACTTGTGCAGTAGGTTGGCTCTAGGTTGAGATTTCAGACTGGATACAATGCCACCCATTTATTTGAATTACTCTTGCAGGCAAAGGCCAAAGAAAGGGGAGGGAGGAACAGTTTTATAGTGAATCTGATTGCTAGAGTAGAAATAATACTAAATGTACGTCATCACTAAAAACACTTTCCTATCCCTTGCCTCCTTTGATTCTCACAATAACTCTAAGCCTCCTATTTCTACCATAGCCCCATACTACAGATGGAAAAACTAGACTGATCTTGAACCCAGATCTTTTCATTCTGATTCCAGGGCTTCTTCCATTATCATTGCCTGCCTCCCAGCTATATCTTTAGGGGAGGGAAATAGCCAAAAAATGTTATCTCCTCCCTAGCGGGATGTTTTTGCCTAAAATGAACATAATTGTTTTTCAGCTTTCTTTGACTCTGTTTCTGTGCAGGCAGCATTATCATGTCCTTGGCATTTCAGATGGAAATTAGACTGATCCTAACTTCATCATGGACCAGATTGAAAATGTGAACAGAGAGAATCAGCTGTGGAGGGATAATTTATCTATCTGTCTCTCTCTCTCTCTCTCTCTCTCTCTCTCTCTCTCTCTCTCTCTCTCTATCTATCTATCTATCTATCTATTTTTATACAAATACCTGCCAACTGGATCTGAAAGAAATCAATATTGGATAAGCATGTAGAGCTCCCCTTTTGGAATTTTCTCTGGCTTCCATGAGACTGCCCTGAATATACCAGTCACAGAGACTTCATAATAAGCTTTGTTTTCACACAAATCCTCAGGCTCCAAATGGAGATATGGGGAGGGAGGCAGGAAGGAACCAAAATTCAGCTCTGAATTTTTGGTGTTTATTAATAATAGCTAACAATGATACCTAAGGTTCTTGATGTTCCGCCTATAAGTCATCTTAAATCACAATAGCGCAATGGAATGAATGCTGTAGTTGGTACCGAAGGATGTAGATACAGAGCCTAACTTCGACTCTTACTACTTGTGTGACCTTTGACAAGTCATCTAATTTCTCTGGGCCTCAGTTCCTCATTTGTAAAATGATGGGCTTGGCCTAGATGTCCTCTAAGTTTTCTTATGGCTCTAAATCTGTAATCTCTGTCATTTACTATGAGGTAGGTAACACAGGATTTTGTGAATGATGAAACAGAGGCTCAGCATAGCTAAATAATTTATCTATGGTCACCTAGATAGTAGATGTCAGAGGCAGAATCTGAACCCAGGCCTTTCTTGATACACAGATCTTTCCCCCATTTCTAACTCTCTCATTTTACAAATGAGGAAACTGATGCCCAGGAAAAGGGACTTGTCCAATACCACATAGTTAGTTAAATGTCTTTGCCACTTATAGTTCAATATCTAAGTTTGAATCCCAGGTTTTCTGATTCTCACTACACCACACTGCCTCATGAACCCTAAGGGTACAGTTCTGTACCCTAAATGAATATACTCTAAGTATATGTTCTACTAAAATCAGTTTAGTCCCCTGCCTTACCCTGCCCCCCAAATGGTGTGATCCAATTAAAGAAAGCAAGAGTGAGTCACCTCTAGAAAGGCTGGATAACCTTTAAGACAGCACAATAAGAATTTATATGCATTTAAAAGTTCTTATGAAAGCTAAAGCACTAGGTAGGAATATAATGAGGAATAGATTTGTCCAGGGGATAAACTGGCATGTGTACAATAGTGATGATGATAACTGGTGTTAATAGAGAACTCCCTGGTTTATAAAGATGTTGACATACATCATCTCATTTGACCTTCATAACAACCTGATGAAACTAGGACTACAGATATTTTTATCCTGATTTTACAGATGTGGAAACTGAGGCTCAGAGATCTGAAATTCTCCAAACTCCTTATCCCCCTTTCACAACCTTTTCATAACAATTCTTATCTCCCACTACTTCTCCATATGAATCCTCCCCTCCAACCAAAATGAGCCCACTAACACACCCCTTAATACATCATTCCTGCCCCTAAACTTTTGTTCAGGCCATTCTCCAAGGTAGTATGCATTAGAGTTTAGACTTGAACCCAAGTCTTAGGGCTCCAAACCCAATACTGTTCTCCCCTGTGCCAAACTGACTTGTTCCCAATAGCCCAACCAGAAATTGACTCCTGGGATCGATGCTTTGATACCCAGACTTTGATTCTCAGGGTAGCAACAAACCTCCTGCTTATTAATCCCTATTTTCTAAGATTAAGAGAAGGATCTTAAATTTACCTTCCTTTGAACTTAAATCAACCGCTTGGCTCCAACCTGTTCTTCCTGTGGTTTCCATGCTGTGATTTTCCCATGTATTCCCCAGCATCTCCACTACAATTAGATCAGAAAACAAAGAAATAAGCCCTTATCAGTGATTTATGCCAATATCCTGCAATACCACGGAAGAGATGTTTTGATTATGTGGTTTTTCATTACTAAAAAATGCTATAGCATAATAAATTAATTCAATGTTGTGCACTTATCTATTAGACACATTACTATAGAAATATAAAAATGTTAATTATTCATTATCATCACTCTGATTATTTGTTGTGGCTGATAATTACATTGAATGTATTTTATATCAGTAATAACCTTCTGTCTACATTTACAACATATCGTATCTTGGGGGCTTGTCAAGTTTTTTCCCAAAGCCTTTTCTTTATTAAGACACAGACCTCAGGAGTACATAACCTTTATGTTGATGCCTGATTTTTTTCTTTCATATAAAGAGCAAATATTATAGATTAATTAATCCAGGGTGATTATAATTTAATCACTCTTCCTCTGGCTTCACAGGGGATTTGGCTTTTATTCAGTTGCTCATTCATATTGTTATGAAGAATAAATGCAGTCATAAAATATTTGTGTGCGCCTAATTCATGGAACAACTAACCCAAGCGCAGGACCCGGAAGCAGCAAATACAGCTTTGCTTGGCTCTGGCCAGCTCTTGTGTTCATTCAAGCTGTTCTTTCCCATCTTGGCAACATGTTATAGTTGTCTAACCACATGATATGGCAGGGACTCCATTTGCAAACAGTCGGAGCGACACATTTGGCTAAGGGACTGTTACAAATTAGGAGTCTTGGAATTTCACATCTTTGACTGTGAGTTCCTTACCCATGCCTCATTTTGTGAGGCAGTGATATGTTACTTTGCAGGGTGTCTCTGCTTCTTCCAATCTTTTTACTTTATTGTCAGCGAAAACAATGACTCCTTCACAAATAATTCTAGTTTCAATGGGTGATTTCATTCCATTTTGTAAAGGAAACGTGTGCTCCTGATGCTTAGGGAACTTAGGGAAATGGCCAAACCGTTTCAGGAGGGCTTAGTCCAGGATTTTCAAAGCCCATCTTGTTGGTGGGGTTGCCTCTTTCCTTTAGGTAAAACACCATTTGGAATTTAGGGGTACAACTGCTATTCTGAATAGTTGCACTCCCTAGTACTCTGGGACTAAATGAGGGACTCAACAAAAGGTAATAACAGTGGGGTTGGTGGAGGGGAGGCAGAAATTACAGATATTCAACCTAAGGCCCAGTACTACTGAAGCATAAGAAGTGGAAAGCATCTAGGTGACCCAAATTTAATCCATATAAAAGAAGGCTAGATTCAAGGTAAATAAATTATTTCTTTAGACTCTAGAGAGCAAATTTAATTTAAGTGGTAGATAAATTAGAAAGTATTTGCTGAGTAGCTACTGAGTGCCTAGCCAAGTGCAAATAGAAAGAAGATGCATTCCTTGCTTTTCAGGAGTTTATGTCTTGTTTGGAAATGAAATATATTCACATAAAACAATGAGCAAGGTAATTAATGCTAAACTATGTGGTTTCTAGGTAGGAAAAGGAATTGGACTTAGAAGTTTAGAGCTAAAAGAAACTTCAGAAGTCATCTAGTCTGGCAAAGGAAACTGAAGCCCTTGAAAGGCTAAATGACTTGCCCAGGACCCTATGGGTGAAGCAGAGACAGGGCTAGAATACCAGTTCCACAATGAGCACACACAGGAAATAGCAAAGAAATGCATTTATCCAAGTTTACAGTGAAGCAGAAATCAGAGCAAGTATACATAGTACAATGTATACCAAATAATACAGACGAAAAGAGTTCTCCCTGAGAGGGGCTGAGGTAACCCAGTTCAGCCAAGAGTCCTAGACCTCACCCAAGGAGAAATTCTCTGAAGTCTCTAGTACAGCAAGCTGGGGATAAGGACATGATGAAGACTGCCCACTCCTCTCATGTTGGCCTCTTCCCATAGTCTTGTCTTTTATCAACCCAAATTAGGGTTGGCTTCTTCCATTTTCTCTCTCAAAGCTAGAAGCCAGAAGCACCCCAAACCTGAACAGACCTGGAAAGACTTGAAGAGATTCTCAAATCAACTGGAATTCCCCCATCCCTTACTCTTTTAAATTCTACTCCCTTCCCCATATGCAGACACAGGGCATTGATCTCCACCAATGAGGAAAGAATTCCATACTAATGAGGTTTGGGCCTTAGGTTACAAATATGATATCTCATCAGATCCTCACAAACAACCTTTTGAGCTAGGTGTTATTATCTCCCTTTTACAGATGGAGAAACTGAGGTTAAGAAAGTCTGAGTGACTTGCTCAGGGTCACCCAGCTGGGAAGTGTGTGAATCAGGTTTTCCTGAACTCTGGTCTTCCTGACTCCAAATCCAACGTTCCATCCATTGGGCCATCTCACTACCTTTACTACCACACCACAGTTCTGGGTGTGGTGGCACATGCCTCTAGTGCCTACTACTCAGGGAATCTGAGGCTGATGGATCACCTGAGCTCAGGAGTTCTGTACTACAGAAGAGCTAAGAGCTGACTGTGTATCTACACTAACTGCCATCAGTATGGTGAGCCCCAAAACTAGAAGTCCACTAGGATGATTAAGGAAAGCGAACTGGCCCATGTCAGAAACAGAACAGGGCGAGTCTTCCTCACTGACTGATGGTACTCAAATCTATGAGTGGCTATTGCACTTCCAGTTTGTGTGAAATGGGAAGAACCAGTCCAAAAAAACCCCAACTATACCAAATGAATACAGTAGTTAGGAATGACTTCTCAGAGGAGGTTTGATGAGCTGGATTTTGAAGTCTGGTAGGATTTGCACTGGTGCAAAGAAGTCAGGGAGTGTGTTGTAGGAGAGGAGTGGTATTCAAGGCAGGGGAAACCACATGATCAGAGGAAATAACATAAGAAAAACTCAGAAGCAGCAAAGGGAAAAATGTGCAAGTGAGTAGGGGAATGGATCATAAGGAGGCTAACCCAAAAATGCCTTACAATTCCATGGTACCTTATGTCTTTCAAAGGACTTTTTGTGTATAATTTCATATTTTCACAATAACTTTCTGAAATAAGCAGATCAAGAATTTTTATCCCCAATATGCAGATGAGGAAACTGAGGCACAAATGGGGTTAAATGACTTACCAAAAGTCACACAACTGGTGGAAGAGCAGCAATTCCTGATTCCTAATCTTCTACTTTGTTCACTGCGCTAAATTACCTGACTTCTTTTAAGTTAGATGATGAAGTGGCTCAATTCATCATGTCACTTGACTGTGGAGCCACAGCTTCACTATCAGTTAGGCCATTACTGAGGAAATGAGGCGGCTACTACCTCTGCAGTATATTTAGAGGCAGCAAAAGTCTCTTCAGAGCAAACATATCTTCCCCCACCGGCTTTCCTGCTACTGGCCTCCAGATTCCCACCTTTAGCCACTCTTAAAGATTAGGGCATCGAAGGCCTCTCTTAAAATACAAATATGTTATCTTGAGGATATTAGTGAGAGGGTACCACCATCCTCCCAGGCCCTAAGGCTCACAACCTAGTTGTCACCCTTGACTCTTCACTCTCTCTTGGTCCCCCAGATCCAATCTGTTGCCAAGGTCTGCCAATTTTACCTTTGTCACATCTCCCCTCTATATTTCCTTCTCTCTTCTAACACTGCTACTACCTTGATCTCTCCCTTATCATCTAATGCCTGGACTACTACAATAGATTGCTGGTCAGTCTCCCTGCTGAGGGTCTCTCCTCACTCCAGTCCATCATCCACTAAGCTATCAAAGTGATCCTCTTAAAGATGGTTTTGCCTATATCAACCCCAGCTACTCAATAAACTCCAGTGGCCCCTGTTACCTCCAGAAACAAATATAAAATCCCTTATTTTGTGTTCAAAGTCCTTCATAACCTGGCCCCTTCCTGCCTGTATAGTCTTCTCCATGCTTTTCTCCATGACCTGGGGACATAGGCCACCTGGCCATTATATATGCCTCTTTACTATATAGGCTTTACTATGATGCCAAAGGGGTTCATCACACACACACACACACACACACACACACACACACACACGAAAGGTTAAGGATACTGCATTTAGAGGAAAGAGCACTGGACTTGGGGACAAAAGATCTGGATTTGAATTCTTCTTCTGCTTAGTAACTGTGTAAACCTTTACAAGTCTGTTCACCTGTCTAGGCCTCCATTTCCTCCTCTTTAAAATGGGACTAAGACCTGCCTTACTTTGCTCATTTAGTTGTGAATATTAAATGAGTATTAAAGTACTTGAAAACTTTGAAAAAAATTAGTGAGTGTACATATAAATACATGTATGCAATATATGTATTATAGTACACAGAGTAATACAGTGCATATAGGAAATGGAGTAGATATGTGATGCAGTAGATAAAGCACTAGGCATAAACCAGGAAGGCTTGAGTTCAAACCTTACCTTAGACACTTACTATCTGTGTGACTGTGGGCAAGTCTTTTAACCTCTGTTTGCCTAATTTCCTCATTTATAAAATGGAAATCATGATTGTATCTGTCTTTCACGATTACTGTGAGGCTCAAATGAGATAATAATTGTAAAGTGCTGAGCATGGTCCCTAACACATAGTAAGCTCTATATAGATGTTAGCTATTATTATTATAAAGAGACAAAGAGAGGCTATTGTTATAGTATTTACTAATGCTATTTGGTCTGGTTTTACCCATATTAACCATTTTGACCTCACTCTAAACTAGTACATATAAACTACTCTGGCAGAGCTAGGCTATCGGAACAGGCCTTGGGCTGATGACATTTTGGAGGAGGGCATCCTGATTATGAATTGATCCCTAGGAAGACTAGGCCCCGATAACACAATGGGAGTCTTTAGACACAGACAAGGCAATAAGTTTTGCTTTAAATTTGCTTCCTAAATCTGCTTCTGACGTTCTGAATTTTGCCACCGTGCCTCAGCTGCCGTCTTACCTGGGCCTTCCCTCACTGGGGCCTCTTCACCCTGGAAAATCTATCCATCTCTTCATTCTTATCACCTTGGAAATTCCCTCCATCATGCTGGCCTGCCTTCTCCTATTATTGGTGAATTCCTCCCAGACCCTCTATTTTGGGAAAGTGCTCAGTTTGGCCAATCTTTATTCCTCTCCTAGCTCTGATTTACTAGATTTTAACACCATATCGCACATGTGGATTCTCTCTCCTTCCTCCTCATTCTCTCTTCTTTCTTCCACATTTCAGCTCCTTTTTCTTCTGTTGTCTTCTCCCATTAGAATGTAAACTTCTTGAAGGCAGGAACTCTCTTTATTTTTCCTTGTATGTGCTTAGGAGAGGGCCTGCACATAATAACCATTTAATAAATGCACACTAATTTTAAAAAAGAGTGATTAGTGATAATTAACTGGCGATGCTACACTATTTAAATGGCAAGTTCTGTTTGTAGAAAAAAAAAGCATAATCATGTGGAAAAGCATGTTAAGTTCTGACTCAGGTAATCATATGTTTGGAAGAAAATCTGGCTAGTTGAACCATAAAGTCTGAGATAAGGCATCATTGTCCACCTGACTGACAGTTTGTCTGAACTGGAGACATGGTGTTTTAGAGCCAATAAAAAGTCTCATGCACATTAAGCCCACCAGTTCCAATCTATAAATTGATAGATAATGAATATCTCAAGGCTGCTTGGTTCTATACCCAGGAGGCAGCTGCCAGACAGACTGTCCAGGTTCAATAGCTCCCTCCTGTGGGGACGAGGCAAACTGCTCAGCTTCCCCCAACCCTGGAATCTAGACCCCAGTCCTGGGCGCCACCCTCTGAGAACCCTCCCAGCCTGCCTGAGTAGCCTTATGTAAATTGCCTAAGCTCTCTAGACTTCAGCTTTTTTGCCTATAAAGAAGGGAAAATCAATCTGACCATTGATCCCCTTCGCAGACTTCTTATGAATGCTGACTGCCCTGAGGTTCTGCTTTCCTGATTGGTCACTCCTTCCTAGGGACCAATACTTCTGGAAGATACCCAACCATGTTTCATCTCACTCATGCCTTGCTTACTCATTGGATTTTTCTTCCTCCTCACCAACCACCTCTCCCCAAGCTCTAAGCCATGTTTTCCATCTCCCTTTTGTGCTGTCTTCCTCCGCTAGAATTTAAATGTGTTTTGCTTGACTGTACATGTTTATAACAGGGATTTTTTTCTTTCTAATGAGCTTGTGGGGAGGAGAGAGGGGATGGGAGAGAATGCACATACATATGAAGCTTCTAATGTTCCAGGCACTGTGTTAAGCGCTTTACAAATATTATGTCATTCGATAATCACAGCAACGCTGTTATTATCCTCATTGTACAGTTGAAGAAACTGAGGCAAATAGAGTCTAAGTGACTTGCCCAAGGTCACACAGCTAGTAGGCATCTGGGGCTGAATTTGACCTCAGATCTTCCTGAATCCAGGCCCAGTGCTCTATCCGTTATACTGCCTAGCAGCCCTAGATGGGAAAGAGAAAAGGCAATTTATTTTTTTACTGAAGAAAACCACATATATATATATATATATATATATATACATATACACATATACATGTATATACATATGTATATATACACACAAATGCATACATACATGTATGCATATGTGGGTATGTATGTGTGTATATATACATATGTGTGTATATATGCACATATATACATATATAAATACGTCTTTTGAAGCCCAGAATATTTTTTTCTTTTATTTGTGCCCAGTGCTTAACACATAGTAAGCATTTAATAAATGCTCTATCTGGCTGACCTTCAGAAAAACTATGAAGTCAAAGATTTCTTTAGGGTCTGCTCCTTTCAATGTCCCCCTTCCTCTTCTTGGCTCCTGCATTTAAAAAAATAATTATATTGACACTTTTTGTTTTCACACCACCTACATAGCCTAATGTCTTCCTCTGGAGCCTTTTCCAAAGCTCCATCACATATAATGAAGGAAAAGAGACAAAAATAGTTTGGCAAACTTTATCAGCACATTGAAAAAGTCTGACATTATATGCCTTATTCAACATCCATAGCTTCACCCCTAAGGCAATCTCTTCAAAGAAGAAGGGTGCTTTCTCGTTTCTTTATTTTGGTGAAACTTGCATTTTAAATAGGAGACTTGAGATCTAAAGAATGTCTTTCTAATAATAAATACCATTTTTTCTCATTTTTATTTTTTCTAATGAATTTTATTTTCTGCTGAATAAAAATTTAATAGTCTGGTGGGTGGGTAGGGAGATATTTGGGTGTAGAGACCACTCACCTCATACCAAGTAGATAATCACAAACCCTAAACATTAGGCCTGCTCTACCTCCAAAATCTTCTCTTATGTGGATTATCTTCTCGGTTTTGCATCAGGTTGTGTACCTTATAATGCAGCCTACATGCTAAGAGCAACTCATCCCAGTAGAATTATGAGGTATTCAGTTCTAGACTTTCTCTCTCTGTCTCTTCCTTTTTTTCTTCTCCCCCCAACAGCTCTGAACATTTACAGGCCTTTACCTGACACAGATTTTAAATCTTGATTGGTATTTTCAGTGTGTGGGCCATAAAATCTTGCGTCAGGAAAAGCTTGTAACAGTTGCTTCGTGGCTAAGGATATAGGCGCCTACATTTTGAGGGTTGAAAAAAATGACTGCTAAATTCCGAAACTTAATTGGACATTACAAATTGGACTATGGATGTCTTAACCTCTATGACTTGAACATCAGCTTACTACAACACTACTTTGGTTTCCCCAAAGAAGCCTCTGCTTGAGGATTTTGTGAATGAAGATTAGCCCAAAAGAACATCTGGATGTTTTTTTTTTCTTCTCTCCCTTGTTATTTTGGCCAGGTGAAAGGTTTCCATATGAGACATGTGAGCCAGATAAATTGAACCCTCTCATTCCCTCTAAGTCTGTGGGGTTTTTTCCCCCTGGGTCAGCAGACTGAGCCAGAAGCAACTGAGTGAACTGGAGGACATCACTGCATTTCATAGGATCATAGACGTAGAGTTGGAAGGAACTTAAGAAGGCATTAAATCCAATCCTCCCATTTTACAGACGAGGAAACTGAGGATAGTAGAGATCAAGTGACTTGCTCAGGGTCAAATAGGTACTGTCTGAGGCAGGACTTGAACCCACGTCTTCCTATCTCTTGATTCACTATCCCAGGCTGTCTCTCAAGTTATTTTTACCATGACTTCCAGTTTCATTTCACTGAGTCTCTGAGTGAGTTGGAGACTACTGTAGAAAATAACTCCTGGTCTCATTCAATTGAATTCCATTTAATTCTATGCAGCAAATATTTACCGACCATCTACTATATCACCTAGGTTTTTTACAATTAGGAGTCATTCTTGGTTCCTCACTCTCTCTCACCCTGCATGTCCAATCAGTTGCCAAACCTTGCCCATTTCACCTCCACAACATCTCTCACTTTCATCTACTTCTCTCCACTCATATAGTCACCACCCTAGGTCAAACCTCTTACCTGGACTATTGCATAGACCTGTTACTGGACTACAGACTCCTAACAGGTCTCCTCGCTTCACATCTCACTTCACTCCAATTCACCCTTCACAGAGCAGCCAAAGTGATTTTTCCTAAAGTACAAGTCTGACTTTAGCACTCCTTCATTCAGTAAACTCCATTGACTCCTCATCACCTCCAAAATGAAATACAGACTCCTCTGTTTGCCATTTAAAGCTTTTTTCAACCTACTTACAGCCTATCTTTCTGGAAATTACATACCCTAAGATCTAGCCAAACTAGCCTTTTTGCTGTTCCTTGACATGGCTCTTCATCTCCTCTCTCTGTACTTTTGCACTGGCTGTTCTCCAGGCCTGGGAAGGCCTGGAATGCTTTCCCTTCTTAACTCTGCTTCTTAGAAACTCTAGTTTCCTTCAAAGTTTAGCACAGCATAACCTGCAACATAATTTTCCCAGATTCCCTCAGATGCTAGTGTTGGCCTTCCCCCAAATTACCTTGTATTTATTTTGTATGATAAGTTTTATATATACATATTTATATTTTGTCTCTTTCTATAAAACATAAGCATCTTGAGAGGAGAGTTTTTTTCTCTTTATATCTATTGCCCTTAGGATAGTGTACTTAATAAATATTTATGTATTGTTTAACTTGAAAACACTGAACTAGGGACCTTGAGGAATCTCCTTTTCTTTCCCCTGGGACTTGACATTGGTACACGATGCCTTCATTGGAGAGAAAAGTAGGAAAGGGGTTCAGCTGTGCTTTAAGGGAGTTGGAAGAGAATCGTACATGGTTCCTTTGATTCTTCACCTCAAGGCCTATTGGGAATTAACTATGAAAGTTAGAAAAATCTCCAGAGTCATAAGATAATAGATTTAAAGCTATAAGAAGCCTTCACAGACCATCTATTTCAAACCTTTTATTTTATGGATGAGGAAACAGAGGCACAGAGAGCTTACCCAAGTCACTAAGGTAAATAGAAACATAGGAACCAATCTCAAGTCTTCTGACTCCAAAGACAATGCTTTTATCACTGGAGAAAGACACTGAGATGGGAAGAAGTGGATTTGTTTCCTTTGACCACCAATGAAGAAACCTTTCTTATTAACCCTAAAGTAACCAAGCTTCAGGATACTACTTTTTGCATAGTAGGCAATTAAGAAACATTTCAGGGAGGCAGCATAGTACAGTGAAAGGATTTCTTGCTCTGGACTCAGAGGGTGTGGTTTCAAATGCTACCTGTAATGTTCAGTATCTGTGTGATTTGGGGGCTAGTCACTTTTGTTCCCTGGGTTCCAGTTTCCTCATCTGTAAAATTGTTTCTTCAAGTTCTAGATCTATGATACTATGAATTTAATGGAGTCAATTAATCACTGAAGCCTATGTTGAACCTGTGAATGACAGAAGTTTACAATATAGCTAAGGAGACAAAATGAATCCACAAGGCCCAACAGAAATATTAAGCCATGTGGTTGCTGATTCTAAGGCAAGAGAAACAGAGAGAAGATAAAGACTGATGTAAGCTAGAATAACTGAGGAAGGCTTCCTGGAAATGGAGTCTGAATTGGTTTTTGAAGAATGAGTTTGGTTAGAATAAACAGAAGGTAACAAGGTATAATCCGTTAAGAGCAAAGGGTTTAGGGCTTCTCCCCTCCAAAAAATTCATGGGTTTCCTGGGCCAAAATTATAACCCAAGCAAATTATCAGGGGTGCTGTCATTCTTGCCTGAATTTCTGGCAGCCATTTCTCAATTGTTTAACCAATCCAAAGTTCCCATAAAGCGTTTCTAGCCCTCAGAGAAACATTTGGCCCTCTGATTCATCCTCATTCAGAAAGATTCTACAGCCAATGACAAAATCCTTGACAAGCCAAAGCAGTAAATGCTAAGAAGCTAAATGAATGCACTGTTTTCAAATCATTAATAACACTGACAATGCTAATAATGTTTGCATGAAAAAAGAGAACGGGAGGGGGAAAAACAATGACATATTCTTGGCCTGGACCTTCCAATCTGTCATCTTTTGCTTTCCTGTTATAAATTCCCATTAGAGAGGGCTTTCCCTATTCCATCCCTCAGCCCTCTTTGGCAGATGTATTGGTCAAGATGGTGGTTGTTGGCTTTGGGTCCATGGTTGCATCTCTCCAAGCAATTCTTCAATAGCTATAGTGACCAAAGGAAAGAAAAAGAGGAAACTGTGGGTTTAGGCACTAAAATACAGAAAGAAAGTATAAGCCCAGACACTGAAATCTACAAACTTTCTGTTGAAAATAATCATAAGAAAATTAGACTTGTCACTCTGGATAAGACCAACAGCATAGCAATGGCCACCTTTTTCTAGGGCTATTAGGAGAAACTGGAAGGTAAAGCCAAGCTCTTGTGTCCTGATGTAAAAAAATATCCAAGTGCCTATAACACACATTTATACAAATTGTTTTGCCCCTTTCAACCTCCTGATGGCTGAGCCTTCTGCTTTACCCAGACCATGCATCATTGCCCTTCTCTCAAATGTTGTCCTCTGGTACTGACTCTTACTGCTCATCTAGATTTTATCTTTAGTTTCTAGGGCCTCTGCTTAGCAATCTATGTTTCTTATAACAAATCCTTGGTTCAGCCAATGAATCAATAAGCATTTGGAAAGTGACTGCTAGAAACCAGGCATGGTACATGGTTCTGTGCAATTTAGAGCTACTTCTCTTCTTTTTCCACAATCTCTGATTTGGAGATCACATCAATTTCTAGGGGTTTAATTATCATTTTCTATGTGGTTGACTCACAGATGTATATGTATAAACTTAGTCTCTACTGATCTCCAGTCCCATATCACTAACTGGCTATTGGTCATTTCCCACTGAATGTCCAGTAGGCATCTCAAACTCGCATGTCCAAAACAGAACTCATTATCTTCTCTCCAAAACCCACTTGTCTTCATGTTTCAGTTGCAGGCACCACCACCATTCTAGTCACCCGTGGTCCTTCTGGTAGACTTCTTGAGGCAAGGGAAAATAGCTTGTTCATCTTTGTATCCTCTATAGCACCTACAACAGTATCTTCCCCATAGCAGGCACTTGATATATTTGCCTTGATTAGATAAACTCATTAATGCTAAGATGCTCTCATCCATATAGAGCCAGGGTCAAGGGAAACCCTCCTGCTTTGTAGTCCCTGTCATGTTTTAATTTCCTGAAGTAGCATGGAAGGTTAGCATGAATGAGCTAAATGGGGTCCATTAAGATAAGCTGGACAGTAGACCAAATTAGTTCAATCTCTCATTCTACCTAGGGTCCAGGTCTGATTTTTCATAGTTGATACCATCTACCTCTAGCCAAGGTAATATTAAAATTTATTTGGACTGCATACATGTCTGGATAATAATTGGCCTACTGGAGGAGAGGCTTATATGACTCTGGGAAACCCCAAATAATTTTTCCTGACTTTTGGTCCCACCCAATGCAAGGAGAAAACAGACCTCTACAGGAAGAACACCAAAAAGTAGGAGTTTCTCATTCTCTATGGCACTGAGTACAAGGCCTATATCTTTTACAATATAAATAAAGCCTGAAGGGCAGCTTGGTGGTGCAGTGAATAGAGCATCAGCCCTGGAGTCAGGAAGACCTGAGTTCAAATCTGAATTCAAACACTTGACACATACTAGCTATGTGACCTTGGGCACCCCAATTGCCTTGCCTTCCCCTGTCCAACAACAACAACAAAAGAAAACCTGCTTTGTGTTTGATTCCTTGGGAGCCTGAGTGTCTATAAGACTAAATTATTCCAGGGGGGAGGAGGGAGGGCCATACATGGAAATCTCCAGGTTCTACCTGGAAAGTGGCAAATAAACTAGATTATTGAGCTAATAGTCACCCTTCGAGGAATTCCATACAATAACCTTCACAGGTTCCACTTGAGTGAGAACAAATGAATTAAAGAGTTTTTAAGGTCTCAAAAATGTGCCCAGGCCCTTTGTGTCAGGCAGGAGCCTGTGACGCAAGGATTTTAAGAACAATGTTTCACGTCTCTTGAAAGTTTACAAAATTCCATCCTTACAAGAGCCCTGAAGATAAATATTATTATCCCAATTTTATAAATGAGTAAACTGAGGCCCAGAGGAATTCAAAGACATGTCCATAGTCACATAGTTAGAATATAGGTTGATTTAAAAAAAACTTTCTTAAAGAAGTTCCAGAATTTAAGAGTACCCTTGAAGGACCAAGCTGTATCTATTGAGATAGCACATTTTTTTTCATCCATATTGCAAAGAAAATAGAGGTTGTAGGATGAAAATTTTTATTTCAAAATACAGGGTGTTCCTAAAGTCTGGACATATAGGCAAAATGCATATTTTCAAGAAATTGAAATGAATGAAATTTTCAACAACATTTTATTTAATTGGAATATTAACAAATAATATCTTCAATATGATTTCCATCATTTGTGATGCAAAGGTTGATGCACTTTGCAAGATTCACATGAACTCAATGCAATAACCACATTGCCATCAATTTTAGCACACTCACTCTTTATGCATTCAATCAAGTGTGTTACATCTGTGATTTTCATTAAGTACACCTTCTCCTTTAGCACACCCCAGAAAAAGAAGTCAAGGGGGCTAAAGTCTGTTAATATTCCAAATATTTCAAAATATGCATTTTTGCCTACATGTCCAGACGTTAGGGACACCCTGTACTGTACTCTGCTTATAATTATTTGTATTTAAAGTATATTTGGACAGATTGGAGAAGTTGTAGTAAATTTACAATAAAATGATTTTTTAAAACATGAGTCAATTAACATGCCTGATTCTTCTACTTATTACCAGATACTATTCTACTGCACAGGTAAAAGCCAGGGAGACAAATGCAAAGTGAAAGTCCCTCTCTTCCAGGAATTTACATTAAAATAGGGGCAGGCAACACATATATGGTAGTGGTAGCCAGGAAAGAGATGGTCTGGGGAGTCAAAAGGTTGCTTAGTTGATCTATGATGCTGTCAATTGACATATTCTCTCCAGGATCAATGGAAGCACAGTAGTATTGATTTGATCACTGGGCCCAAATCAAGGAGGAATGGGAGAAGGTGGATGAGGTTAGGCATGTGGTAGAAAGACAAATGGCACAATGGGACCATGGTGACTGGATAGATTTAGGGACTTGAAGCATGGTTTATTCTGGTAGTCTGGGGTCTAGTCAACTAGTTGAGTTTTCACGGACTTGCTCACTAATCAAGAAAGCTTGGTCCCAGGAGTTCCAAAGCTAGGTGCATTAACTCCCCCAGGGAGTAGAGCATATGAAGTGCTATTCTATGTGGGGGAAAACAGGACACAAGATGGCAAGATGGTCTGGAGTGTATAGTTGAATGAAGAAGTCAGGACTAGGTCCCAGGTCATCCAACTCCAAGTTCTCTGCATTTCCACTATGCCATGCGTAATTTTCTTTTGAATCATCTTCCAAGTTATTTGCATTTTAATAAGGGCCTTCTGAAAATATAACCAAAGAATGGTTATCCTCGTTAGCAAGGGAAGGTCACAGTACTCTTGAAATCAGAGAATGAATGTAGCTATCTACATGAAAGACCATCCAGGGTCTGCTAAGAACAGACAGCTATCACCCGCTTTGCTTCTTTACTTCTTGTTTCCCTTTGTACTCTCACTTTCCTCTTCTATATCCTACACAACTGGCCCTCCTTTGCTTCTGTGTCTGTTGGGGAGGGGTGGGGCAGTAAGAGAGGGGAAGGAGAAGGGAGATATTGAAGAGACAACATCATATGGCATGGCACCGCTTTGAGGGAAAATGTTATAGAAGTTGAGTAAGTGAACTAAAAGAGAAATTGTACCACAAACATGGATGTCCTCCTTCCCTGAGTGTTCCCGGAAAATGGTGGGGCTGCTTCTTTTTAAAGGACCAGGATTCTGCAAATGCAATAGAAAGGACATACTGATTCCGTTCTAGAAGTCTACAATGTTTCCCGTCAAGAAGTGAAATATTTATTACATACCCCATAGACATAAACCCCATAGACAACATGTTTAATGGTAAAGTCAGAAAAGCTTATTTTCAGGATTCTTCCAGCTCCCTTTTACTCTTCAGTCAATCAATCAAACACCAAGTATTTATTAAGAAATCTACCATGTGAGGCATCATGCTAAGCTCTGGGGATGCAAAGACAAAATTAAAACATTCTCTGCCTTCAAGGAACTTATACCCTAATGGAGGAGACAACACACACGTATATAGGAACATGCTAGGCAAGTGCAAATAGTTTGTATGTACCGTGTAGTAGAAGTCAATAGTTGTTCCCTTCTCCCTTCTAGCACTTGGCCATCCACACCGGGCAGCCAGGATCCTCTTGGTGTTCCCCTGTTGTAAGACTCATGGAGTCGTGCAACCCACTTGTCCTTTCTGAGGATTAGAAAGAGCCCCCAAAACCCTGCCCACACCCCAACATCACCAAAATGTTACCACATCTCTTCCTTTCCTGTCATTTCCGTGTCTTGAGTCCCATTCCTTGTCATGAGTCCCCTTCCCTCTGAACCTTACCAAGTAACAGAAATAAATAGATTTCAACTAAATCACACCCAAAAATGGTAATCCAGGCTTAATCAATTACTCTTTGAAGATGGTAGCATCATGAGATCTAGAGCTGGAAGGGGGCTGTAGAGATGGTCTGGTGTTACCTTTCATTTTATAGATAAAGAAACCGTTAACATACTTGATTTTTTCCATAAGCTTCCATGCCCCAAGTAAAAGAACTGGGGGATTTCCAGCCATGTACTAGAGTCAATAGAGAGGAAATGTGGGAGTCATAGGGCCTTTCACTGCTCTTTAGGTCACATAGCAACAGCCCTGCTTGGGACAAAGAAGATCGATTAGACGTGGCCCCTGCCGTTAAAAAGTTCACAGTTTAATAATAGAGAAAATGAAAGAAACAAGCAAACTGATCAATCGGCAAACAAGCATCTACGAAGTACTTCCTGTGTACCAGGCACATGAGCGGTAGCCTGACTTGCCAGATAGACAGCTGGCTTCAGAGCTAGGAAGACCTAGATGCAAGGCCCATCTTAGTCCACTGGCTGAGTGATCCTGGACACCTGACTTCTCAAGTCTTCAGGCATCTCTATGAGGGGAAGTAGCATGCATCCCAAAAGTCTTAATGCGGTTTTAACAGTTGAAAACTGCACTAAAATTTTTGAGACTCCCTGTATAGAAAGGGATCAGGATGTGAAGCATTTTAAATTCTGAGTAGAGCAACTAAGAGTTGGTCTTAGAGAAATTAAGGAGCTGAGACTGTTATTTGCATGGAGGAAGACGTGGGTTGTCTCTAATGCCAAGAAGATATTCTTTTGGTCCTTTCTTTGAGAAGGCATCTTTGTATTTCTGAAGGTAGCAGGGATAGGTGATAAAAAATAGCCTTCTGATAAGTTGGACCTGGACAACATGGAGCACCACCATCATATTGGTAGAGGTCGGTTCTCAACTATTTTTTATTGGTATCACAGATCGCTTTGTGGTGTGGTAAAGCCTGTGGATTCTTCAGCATCATGTCTTTAAATGTATAAAATAAAATACATAGGATTACAAAGGAAACCAAATTATGTTGAAATATCATTATTAAAATTTTAAAAACAGGCGCCCAGGTTAAGAAACCCTGAAGGAACTAGCACTCCCATAGCTATTTTTTTCTTTTCCCTTTTAAATTTTCTTTTTTGTTGTGAACTTTGCAAACACGGATTTTTCAATACACAAAGAACAGAAAAGAGGATTGTATAGGAAACTCACAGCTACTTTTCCCAAGAGCAGGAGATTGACTCCCAATTCTGGGCAGGTCCAACTTATCAGGAGGCTATTTTTTAATCATCTATCCCTGCTACTATCAGAAAAATGAAAGGCTACCTTTTCAAAATTCAAATACATAAATGAGGCAAATCGTTATCAAACCTATTTGTGCTACGTTCAGCATCCCAGACATATCTCTTTGCTTCAATGCTGGGGCAAGGGTGGGAGGTGGGGGGGTGGGGATGGAGAGAAGCTGCTGAGAAAGGCAGAGCCCCTATCCTGAGTACTAGAGAGGTAGAGTTTCTAATTCTTCTTCTCTTTCATTGAACATTCATCTTTTTTCATTGGTCATTAGGCTTAGGTTTGTAGGCTGTGTCACCTTGCTTTGCATTTGAGCTTCTTTGCTCTTCAGATAGATCAAGGAGATTGAGAATTGAAAAAAGGCCACTAGATTCAGGGGTTGGTTATTATTAATTTTGGAAAAGACAAATTCAATCCAAACCAATACAGTAAATATTTATATTCAGTAGACTTCAACAGAAGCTGGATTGCACAGGAGTGAAGAATAATCCAGTAGTGAGGAAATGGAAACAGTCTATGTGGACTAACCCTCCTAGAAGTTTAGCAATAAAAAGGAGGTAAGACTTAGAGCAATAGCTTAAGGAAGGACATTTGCAAACTAAAGAGCATCCAGAGGAGAGGTTACCAGGATAAGGGGCTGCCTCAAGCTCATGTCATATAAAGAATATTTGAAGGAACTATATATGTTTAGCCTGAGTATGATAGGACTTAGGGAGGAGGCCATGAGGTCTATGCCCAAGTAAGTGAAGGGCTGTCATGAAGAAGAGGGATTAAATTTCTCTGTTGATCTTGGAGGCCAAGAACTAAGAACAATCAGAAGTGGCAAAGTGGTATGGTTTTGGTTTAACATAAGGAAAAAAGTTTCCTAAAAATTAGAGCTGTCCTAAAATGGATGGGCTTCCTTGAGAAGTAGTAGGTTCCCCCTCACTAGGGTTTTTCTAGCAAAGGCTGGGCAACTATACATTGGGGATGTTGTCAGGGGGATTCTTGGTTGCACAGGTGTTTGTTGTTCTCAGTCATTCAGTCATGTCTGACTCTTCATGACTCCAAGGACCATAGCATCCCAATACTGTCCATGGGGTTTTCTTCCAAAGATACTGAAGTGGTTTGCCATTTCCTTCTCCAGCTCATTTTACAGACGAGGAAACATCAGTATCAACAAATAGGGTCAAGTGACTTGCGCAGGGTCACACAGCTGGTGAGTGTCTAAGGCCAGATTTGAACTCAGATCTTCCTGACTTTAAGCCCAGCACTCTATCCAAAGAGCCACCTAGCTGCCTTCTTGGCCAGGTGTCAGATGATAGTTTATGAGATTCTTTGAACATAGTAAGATCAAGTGAATATTTCCTTAGGGTATGAGAGACTTATATATGTTTATAGAGTGAGGGAAAGGACTCAAGAGAAAGGGAGAGAATGAATATGAAAGAGGAAAGGAATTATGGAAAGAGCAAGGTCCTAGAAGAGATAAATGATGGTAAAAGGAATCTATTTTAAGGAATTAGCTGTGGTAGGGAAGTTAGGTGGTGCAGTGGATAGCGCACCAGGCCTGGAGTTAGGAAGACTTGTCTTCCTAAATCCAAATCTGGCCTCAGATACTTAATAGCTGTGTGAACCTGGGCAAGTCTCTTAACCCTGTTTGCCTCTGTTTTTTCATCTATAAAACGAGCTGGAGAAGGAAATGGCAAACCACACCAATATTTTTGCCAAGAAAACTTCAAATGGAGTCACGAAGAGTTAGATACAAGTGAAAATGATTAGACAACCTTTGGTAGGACCTTGTCATTATTTGTGACAGAAGGAAAGGAGGAAAGAATTGAAGAGAGATTTCTGAGTCATTGAACAGAGAAAGGAACTCATGGACAAGTCAGTTTTTTCATCAAGTAAGAAGTAAGGTCACCTGATGAGTTTGGGAAGGGTAGATGCGGAGCTGAGAAAGAAACAGTCTGAAACAAATGCTCAGTAGAGTGTGATAGGGAGCTAAGAATAGGGGAATAAAAGAATTGTCATGCAGCAAGAAGGGACCAATTGAGATTAGACAGTTGAGACAGATGGGTGATGTAGTGCATAGAGTGCTGGACCTAGAGTCAAGAAGTATTCAAAACTGACCTCAAACCCTTATTAGCTGTGTGACCCTGGGCAAGTCACTTAACTTCTGTGTACCTCAGTTTCCTCATCTGTAAAATGGGGATAATGATGGCACCTACCTACCGTAGTTGTTGTAAGGATAAAATAAGACAACATCTGTAATAAAATGAGATAATATTTGCAAAAGCATTTTGCAAACCTTAAGGCATTATGTAAATGCTTGCTATGATTATTATTTTTAATATTAGTATTACTTACTATTACTACTACACATTATCATATACTTACTATTACTATAGCACGAATTTCTAGATGCCTCACTCATTCAAACTAGATGTGTTACTTTTTTCCAGCAGGATTCAGTGACTTAGGGGAAGATAAATGTCAGAAGGGAGTTATCCCAGATTGGGGATTAGTGCAAAAGAATGCCAGAAAGGCAAGGCGGCGAGATGCTTAAGAAAAAGAGATCAGTGTTGAAATGACTGATCACTAGGTCAAGGTGGTGTAGGTAGCAAAATGAAGCGATATTGAAAGAGTGCTACTGTTGTAGTCAATTGATCTGAGTTCAAACATCTGTCACTTTTTTTTATATCTGTCACTTATTCTTAATGTGACCCTGGGTAAGACCATCAGCTTCTGTGGGCCTCAATTTACTGACCTGTAAAATGAAGGGGTTGGATTAGATGGCTTTAAGCTGCCTTCCAGCTCTTGATCTATGATAACCTGCTGTCGTCCGAATGTGATCAAAGATTTTCCCTGTCCATTCAATAGACCTCCTTAACTTGTTCACACTGGAAGCTGACTCAACCTCACTGAAAACATCTGCTGCACCTGAGGCCTCTCCCTCTGATTAGCTGGTTCTTCCCCAAATTTCTATTTTGAGGACTCCCAAGCCAGCTATGTCTTCACTCCTCTCTAGGATACACTTCCAACTCTCCTAGCCTTTTTCTAAGATGGCTCCAAACTAGGTACCTTTATCTCTTACCTATTCCTCCACCTTCTCTCCACTTTTCAGCTTTCTTTTATCTTTTGTCTTCCCCCATTAGAATATAAACTCCTTGAAGGCAGGAACTGTCCTTCTTTCTGTTTGTATTGGCTTCACAGTGCTTAGCACAGTGCCTGGCACATAGTAAGTCCTTAATAAATGATTGTTAACTTGACTTGTATCCCAAAAGAAGAGGATGAAAAACCTAAATATGGTGACCTATCACCCAGAAAACCCTTTACCTATAATGAGTAATAGGCTAGGACTTAGGAGATAAGTTGCTTCTTCATTTCAGTCATGTCCGACTCTTTTTGACCCCATTTGGGTCTTTCTTGGCAAAGAGCCTAGAGAGGTTTGCCATTTCCTCCTTCAGCTCATTTAACAGATGAGGAACTAAAGCAAACAAGATTGACTTGCCCGGGATCACACTGCTAGTTAAGTGTCTGAGGTTGAATTTGAGTTCAGGTCCTCCTGACTCCAGGCCAGGCACTCTTTCCACTGTACCACCTACCTGCCCAGTAAGAAATAAGAAGGAGTAATCAAGAGGTCCCTTTTCTGCCACTGACTTAAAATTCATGACTACTGCCTGATTCCCATGTCTATCCTCAGCATCGTCCACACTGCTGTTGTTTTTATTCACTCTTCCAACAAACATCTCTTAAGGGTTTAGTACATGCAAATCACAAGGCCTGGCACTTTTGGGGAAACCAGATTCAACCTGTGCCCTCAAGTAGCTTGCATTCTTGACTCCTGTCAATCTTGTTCTCATTCCATACAACATTTGAGCTCCCATTATCTTTGTAGTGCAAACTCCCCTTCTGCCGCTGTTCAGAGTCCTGCCTCGCCACTGGAATCTGACACCGGACCATTCATGTTCAGTCAGAGGTCTCAGCAGCGTCCTGATCAGAGAACCTTAGAGTCCTAAAATGTTAGAGCTAGGAAGGACCTCTGAGATCCTCCAATCTGTTCCATTCATTTTACAGTTGAGGACACTGAGGCCTAGGGAGGTTTGATGACATGCTCATGGGAACAAGACATGGCTGTTTTCCAAAGAAGTGTTTTCAAAACCCCAACTGTTGTCATAATTCCTACTTGAAAATGTTCTTTCAAAGACAGTGTTTTGACTATTTTGAGCCCCATGACTCAAAAGGCAATCGTCTGTTGGGGAAGCCATAGTAATGGAAGGTTTATAAGCTGCTTAGCTGCTTTTCCACAGTTACCTTGGGAGCAGGCTTTTGGTAACATCTTTATTACTCGCTCTAACAAGTATGATGCCTGGCCTGGTATTGGGTCAGTAGGAGACCTGGCTAAATGGATTCTATTCGTACTTTGCTTTTTAAAGTCTTGTGCTGTAAAACACGAACATAAACACCAGCTTTATCCTTTCCTCTATTGTCAATTTATGTTAGTACCAAGAGGTTAAAATTTAGTCTACTACTAAGAGCTAGAAAGAAAGCTGTATCACTATAATATCCAATACCTGGTCATCTTATAGAGCTGGAAGGGATTTTATTTCATTTTATTATCAGAGTGTATTTTACTAGACTGTTTAATTGTCATTTTTCTTTTTTTCTGGTTTCTTAATTTATTTTTAGTTTTCAACATTCATTTCCACAAGATTTTGAGTTCTAAATTTTCTCCCCATCTCTACCATCCCCCCACCCCAAGATGTCATGTATTCTGATTGCCCCTTTCCCCAGTCTCCCCTCCCTTCTATCACCCCACTCCCCCCACCTCTTATCCCCTTTCCCCTTACTTTCTTGTAGGGAAAGACATATTTCTACACCCCATTGCCTGTATATCAGTTGCACGTAAAAACAATTTTTTAACATTTATTTTAAGAACTTTGAGTTCCAAATTCTCTCCCTTCTTCCCTCCCCACCCACCCTCCTTGAAAAAGCAAGCAATTCAATATAGTTTATACATGTATCATTATGTAAAACACTTCCATAATAGTCATGTTGTAAAAGACTAGCTATAGTTCCCTCCATGCTATCCTGTCCCCTTTTATTCAATTTTTTCCCTTGACCCTGTCCCTTTTCAAAAGTGTTTGTTTTTTATTACCTCCTCCCTGGATCTGCTCTCCCTTATATCATACTCCCCTCTTATCCCCTTCCCCCCTACTTTCCTGTAGGGTACGACACCCAATTGAGTGTGTATGTTATTCCTTCCTTAATCCAAATCTGATGAGAGCAAGGTTCACTCATTCCCTTTCACCTACTCCCTCTTCCCTTCCATTATAACATCTTTTTCTTGCCACTTTTATGAGATAATTTACCTCATTCTATCTTTCCCTTTCTCCTCCCAATATATTCCTCTCTCACCCCTTAACTTTATTTTTTTAGGTATTATCCCTTCATATTCAACTCATTCTGTGCCCTGTCTATATATATGTATATTCTCTCCAACTACCCTAATACTAAGAAAGGTCTCATGAGTTACAAATATCTTTCCATGTAGGAATGTAAACAGTTCAACTTTAGTAAGTCCCTTATGATTTCTCTTTCCTGTTGACCTTTTCATGCTTCACTTGATTCTTGTATTTGAAAGTCAAATTTTCTATTCAGCTCTGGTCTTTGCATTGAGAATGCTTGAAAGTTCTCTATTTCATTGAAAATCCATATTTTGCCCTGAAGTATTATACTCAGTTTTGCTGGGTAGGTGATTCTTGGTTTTAATCCTAGCTCCTTTGACCTCCAGAATATCATATTCCAAGCCCTTTGATCCCTTAATGTAGAAGCTGCTATGGAAGGGATTTTAGAAGCCATTCAATCCAGTCTTTTACATGTGAAGAAATTGAAGGCCCAGAAACTGACTTTCCCATAGCTAGTTAGTAAAAGAGTTGGGAATCAAACCCAGGTCCTCAGACTTCTGGGCTAGTATTCTTTCTTCTAACAAAAGTTTGGTTTTTTTTTTTTTTCCATATGGATATGACCATGTTTCAATGCATGAGGTTAGAACTATATCTGAAGTAAAAGTAAATACGCTCTGAATGAGAGCCCGAGAGGCTCTACTGTGAATAAAGTGCATTAACTTGGCAACATTTATTTTGACCTTCTAGAAGGTCAAAAAAGGTCAAGCCTTTTTTGCTTGATTTTTTGATCTGTATATGCATTCTGGATGGCACTATTTCAATATTCAAAAAAAAACCCTATAAGCTAAATGCCCATTAATAGGATACTGGTTCAGTAAACTATGAAAATTTCATGGAATATTCTAAAGCAAGTAAGATCAATAAATATGATATATAAAGAAATCTAAGAAGAACTTTATTGAAAAAAATGCAAAGCAAAAAAAAAAAATAAACAGGAGAATAGAGTATATTTTCTGTATGACCATGTGAAAGGGAGAAGTGAATTGGAATAAATGGATCAAAAAAAAATCCAAATGGAGACATAAAGAGAGCATCTACAAAGTTGACATTTTTTGTATTGCAATTCATGTATTTAAATATAAGTGGCTGCAAAGCAAGTTTAATTGGCTGTATTGATGTTTTAAATTAAATATGCAATAAATTACTTTTTAAAAGCTTTGCAAAGCATTTTCACGTTTATTATCTCATTTGATACTCACGCAGAGCTTATGAGCTTGGTTGGTCCATTTTATTAGGCCTATTTTAACAGATGAGGCAACTAATTTGCCTTAGGTCACACAACTTATTAGTGACTAAGTTGGGACTAAAGCCGAGGCCTTTTAACTTTTAGCCCTGTGTTCTTTCTACTAGAACACATCTGATTCTTTAAGGGGACAAATCTCACTGATTAAAAAAAAACTAGATAGTCACTGAACCAACTTTCCCAGTGCCCATATTGGGCATCATTAGTCTTATTCCAGACAAGTGGCCAGAATGGTGTCTAGAAGCACAAGGTGACCAGGAACACCTTTAGCCCCAGAACTTTTAAGTTGAGTAGAGATGGGATCTTCCCCATTTGTGCCTGGAAGGCTTTGGATACAAAAGAGAGAGCTGTGTGTGAATTTTGTAATGTTTGAAGAAAATATAAGTGTGGCCAAGTGTGCAATGCCTTATACCACGTGCCACAACAGACCAAAAAAATAAAATAAAAAGGATACGTGACCTGAATATTGAAGGTCATGCCATAAATATATTTAAAGAAAATCAGATCAGATCTTCCACAGCTATAGATAAGGGGTAAATTCTTCAGCAAAAAAATGAGGGAAGTCACACACAAAAAAAGACAATTTCAATTACAAAATAGATGCTTGTGAAATAGTTAAACAACGTGTAGCATGTGAATGTAATGTAATATTGCTAAGCTTTAAGTGGAACTAGGAAAACAATATATAAAATGAATACAACAATATAAATGGAAAGACCAATAAAACAATCAAGACTGAATGCTATATAAGTATAATGACCAAGCTTGGCCCCCAAAGAAATAGAAAAAAGTTTCTCCTCCTCTTTGAAGAAAGGTGGGAACACTCCATTTAATGTCAGACTTTTTTTGGTCTCTTGCTTGGTTTTGCTGAATGATTTTCACCCCTTTTATTTATTCCTTGTTTTAAGGAATGGCTTTCTAGGGAGGGAGAGAGGGAGGGAGGAAGGAAGGAAGGAAGGAAGGAAGGAAGGAAGGAAGGAAGGAAGGAAGGAAGGAAGGAAGGAAGAAGGCTAAGTCTGGTTGGACATGCCATATTAATATGTTTTTTTTTTAAAGGAGAGATTCCTTACCTTATGAGCAACCCCATGAGAATCCCAGAAATTTACTCATTACGTAGTGCAGAATCCGTGAGAGTGGGCTTTATGTAACCCATGAAGGTATGATATATCCATGTACTAGAAATTAAATGTCCAGCACAAATAAATGGAGCCTGGACAGCTAGAGGCCACAGTGGAAAGAGTGCTGGACCTAGAGTCAGGAAGACTTCCTGAGTTCAAATCTGGCCTCAGGCACTTATTGTGTGACCCTGAGTAAGTCACTTAACCCTGTTTACCTTAGTTTCCTCATCTGCTAAATGAGCTACAAAAGGGAATGACAAACCACTCCAGTATCTTTGCCAATAAAACTCCAAATGGGGTCACAAAGAGTCAGACAGAACTGAAACAACTCAACAACAATATAAAAATGACATTACATATCACGTAGGCTCACTGAAAAAATATTCAAGACGCACATTACACATGTTAGCTGTCAGAAACATTTCTTAGGTATTGAAAAGCCCGTTAATTCACCTGCAATTGAAATGTACATCATAAAAAAGGAGGACCAGATAAAAAGAGCTTTTGTGCAGCAGCAGGTTACCTGAGCAGCTGACTTCTTATCATTATGAAAAAAGACATTGCTTCTGCTTGCTCTTGGCTCTCAGCATCCTGGCTCTTGTTACCTATTTGTAAGAAAGGCAAAACACACTTCCCAGTTGGCATCATCACACAGTCTCCAAAGACAAAACAAGGAGAACCAAGCAATTTTCTAGTCAATTTGATCAGAGTGGACCAGTGACCCTTCACCTTGGTTCTGTGACTCCCCTCCTCTGCTTTCTGAGGCATCTCCAGGGGATGCTCCAAAATATTCTCAGAACTAAATTAAAAGTACTTCAATTGTTCCTTCAATAATACCTTTTCTACCTGTCTCATGAGGTCAGTGTAAGGATAAATTGAAATAATGGTGATAGAAGTTCTTTGAAAAGTATGAAGTACTAAAAAGGGATGAAGATTATAATTTGATAACTAAAAATCTTCCTATATGACGGGTCAGTTGCTTGTACATAGTAGGTACATAGTAGGTTGAATTGAAATGATTTGAAGTCTTCACATCACACAGGGAAGGGAAAATAAGGAAAGCAAAAGGAAGACAAGGGAATGGGAAGGAAAGGGAAGGGAAAGAGAGAAGGAAAGGGGAAGGGAAGGACCACTTATTAAGCATCCACTTTGTGCTAAATACTGTGCTGAGGGCTTTACAAATATCATTTCATTTGATCTTCACAATAACCCTGGGATGGAAGTGCTATTTTTGTCTTTATTTTACAGGTGAGGAAGCTGAGGCAAGCAGAGGTTAAATGATTTGCCCAAGGGCACACAGCTAATATGTTTGGAGACCCAATTTGAACTCAGGTCTTCCTGACTCCAAGCCCAGGGCTCTATCTACTGTGTCACCTAGCTATGATGGCTAGACAGAAGTTCACCAGAAAAAGATCTGAGGAGGTTAGTAGACTGCAAACTCAATATGAGTCAAGATCTTAATATGACAGCCAAAAAAAATCTAATGGAATCTTAGGTTGCATTAAGAGGTCATAAGGAGGTGATAGTTTTGTTTTGCTCTATCCTGGTCAGACCACATCTGGAATATTTTGTTCAATTTGGGACACCAAAGAAAGGACTTTGATAAGCTTAAGGCAACCAGGATGGTAAAAGACTTCCAGCTCACGTTATATGAGAACCAGTTGAAGAAATTGGCAGTGTTTAGGTTATATCACATATCACCTAATATCACATGTCACCTAAAGAAGTCACATAGTGATAGCCATGTCAAAATATCTGAAAAATTGTCATATTGAAGAGGTGTTAGACTCATTTTCTCTGGTACCAAAGTGTAGAAATGGGAGAAATGTATGGAATTTGCCAAAAAAGGTCAAATTTAGGCTCACTTGACTTGAGAAAAAAAACTTTCTAATAATTAGAGCTCTCAGTAAGTGGAATGGCCAATCTGGCTGGAAGACAGTGCACTTCTCTTAATGAAAGTTTTTAAAGGACAGGGTACCACTTGTCTAGAATGTTGTAGAAGGAATTCTTTTTTCAGGCATAGGTTGGATAAGATGGCCTGGGATACCTCTTTCAGCTTTCATATTCTAGAATTCTGTGCTTTGAGACTTCATTCAATCCCCTTGGTAATCTCAAGGCTTTGGGGGAAGAGTTGTTTTTTTATCCCCCCAAATTTGGGAAATCCTGCTGTCTCACATCTGTAGAGGAAAGGAATAGAATGTATGTGTGTTGGGGGGAACAGTTGCAGAATATGTGAAAGGCCATGGGAGAGCTAAGTGGCACAGTGGATAAAGCACCAGACCTGGAATCAGGTAGACTCATCTTTGTGAGTTCAAATCCAGCCTCAGACACTTATTAGTTGTGTGACCCTGGGAAAGTCACTTAAAATTGTTTGCCTCAGTTTCCTCATCTGTAAAATGAGCTGGAGAAAGAAATGATAAATCACTTCAGTATCTTTGCCAAGAAAACTCTAAATGGCATCACAAAGAGTCAAATATGGCTGAAAGACAACTGACCAACATTATGATGTTAACATGGTTGCATTGCATTGTATGATGTCCCAAAAGTTTAAGAATTATTGATGATTCATTGAGATCATACTAAATTCATACCAATAGGTTTTCATTATGTGGAGGGAGTTTTTTTTTCCAATGACAATATAAATTACCTCCTCAGCACTTTGTGTCCTCTGAACTATGTAGGGACTATCTTTGCTTCAAAGCAATGGTTTCCTTGCCCAAGTACAACAAACAATAGGAGATTTTCCTTTGAAACGTGAACGTTCCTGGATTGTCTGAAGAATAAAGTTGAGCTGCTGATTTTCACCCCAATTTTTTTCAGCGGATTATGTTAATCACTCTGAACTTTTTTCATTCCAAAATTGTACAAATTTTGAATCTTGGCCACATATCTTGAAAGGGCAGATAGCATGGTGGAGTACTGGTTTTGGAATCAGAAAAATCTGATTTTGATCCTTGCTAACTGTATAAGCTAGACAAGTCATCTAAACTCTCTTATATCTCAGTTCCTTCACCTATAAAATGACAATGGTAATGATAATGATGGTTGTGATAATCACTATAGTTAATGTTACATAATTAGTACAAATCAGAGTTATAGCAAGGATTAAATGAGATAGCATATGCAAGGTGCTTTTTGAATCTTAAATCAATAGCTATCATTACAAAATACAACAGCATCAAGAAAAGACATTGAAAAAAGTTTCCAGGAAAAGTGACTCGGACTTCACTTAATTATATTTGGTCTTATATAATTATAATTTAGTCTTATATAAATAAAATTATAATTTTAAAATTTTATTTTTATCATTTATTTAAATTGTATGTATTATATAAACACAAATATATAAATAATGTATATTATTTTATTATAATTTAAGGTACTATAAATTATAATGTTCTCCTGCTTTTGTTCACATTACCCTACATCAGTTCATACAAGTCTTCCCAGGTTTCTCTGAAACTATCCCTTTCATTATTTCTTATAGCATAATAATAATTCATTCAGCCATTCCCCAATTGATTGGTACTCTTTTAGTTCCAGTTTTTTGCCACCACTAAAATAGCTGCTATAAATATTTTTGTACATGTGGGTCTTTTTCTTCATTCTTTGATCTCTTTGGAGTAAAGACCTAGTAGTGTTATCACATAGTTAATGTGTATATGATGTCCAGGGATTTGGAAGAAGGGAGGAGTTCTAAACTGCTTTCTAGAAAAGGTGGACTGATTAATGCACCATGGCAACAGCAGTGCGTTAATTTGCCCATTTTACCACAGTCCCTAAAATGTTTGTGATTTTCCTTGGCCAACTTTGAGAAGATGAGAGATGTGAAGTGAAGTATTCATGGCCATTAAATTTTCATTCCTCTAGTTGTTAGTGATTTGAGGCCTTTTAAATGTGGCTATTGATAGCTTATTTACATCCTTTGACCATTTATCAACTGTGCAATGAATAGTTTTTATTCTTATATATTTGAATCTTTTAAAATTTATATAATCAGAACTGTATACTTTATCTTCTCTCATCCTCTCTACCCCTTATTTAATCACAATGTTTCCCCTCTCCATTGATCTGATGGGTAATTTTTCCTTGCTCCTCTAATTTTTTAGATGTCACACTTTATGTCTACATTATATATCCATTTGGAGCATATTTTGGTACATGGTATGAGGTTTTGGCTTTTACTTAATTTCAGGCAAACTACTTTCTAGTTTTCTCAGTTTTTGTCAAATAATGACTTACCCCAAAATATTATATTTTTGTAAATATCAAACATGTCATTTAGGTTCTTGGTTGTTAGCATATAATTGGGCAAGATAGTTTCTAATAATTTATTTTATTTCTTCTTTGATGTGAATTCAATTTTATTTATACTGGTTTTTGGTTTTCCTCTTTCTTTTTTTAGATCAAATTAGATTTATATGGTTTTTTAAGCTTCTAATTTTATTCATTAATTCAATGGGGTTTTCATTTTCATTTTTGTTAATATGCTTTGCCTTTCAAATTTTCTATTTTGGTATTTAATTGAGGTTTTAAACATATTTTTGGTTTTTTAGGTTGTCTTAATTGCAAGCTCAATTCATTGATCTGTTTTTTCTCTCTTTTGTTGATGAAAGTCTTTAGAATTTTCCTCCAAGGACTGCTTTGGCTAATTCCCCAAAATATTGCTATGTTATTTCATTGTGGTCATTACATTTAATACAATTATCTATTGTTTCTATGATTTGTTCTTTGACCCACCAATTTTTTAGGACTGTTATTTAGTCTCAAATTATTTCTTAATTCTTTCTTCAACAGCCCTTTAATGAACATAATTTTTATTGCTTTTTTGTGACCCATGAAATATATGTTTAGTATTTCTACTTTCATTTATTTGCTTGTGAGGTTTCTATGCCCTCTAATACATGGGCGATTTTTGTAAAATATACATATATGTATACATAATGCATACATATGTATGAACACATACACATGCATGCATAAGTATGTATGTATACATACATGGGTATGTATATACTCTCTTTATTCCTTTTCAATAGTTACCAGAGATTTATCATATTAAACTTTTCTAAAATTCTAATTCAGGTCGCTAACTTTTTTGTTGTTTATTATTTATTTAAATTTTTTTTCTAGCAAAGAAATCAAAGCTATCTATAGTCATATGAAAAACTGCTCTAAATCACTATTGATTAGAGAAATGCAAATTAAAACAATTTTGAGGTACCACATCATACCTATCAGATTGGCTAATGTGACAGAAAAGAAAATAACAAATGTTGGAGGGGATGTGGGAAAATTGAAACACTAAAGTACCATTGGTGGAGTTGTGAATTGATCCAGCTATTCTGGAGTGCAATGTGGAATTATGCCCAAAGGGCTATAAAATCATTCATAGCCTAGCAATGCCACTAGTAGCTCTGTATCCCAAAGAGATCAAAGAAAAAGGAAAAGATTCTACATGAACAAAAATATTTATTTGGTAGCAAAAACACTGAAAGAATGCTCATCAATTAGGAAATGGCTGGATAAGTTGTAGCATATGGTTGTGGTGGAACACTATAGTGGCTATAAGAAATGAAAAACAGGATTCTTTCAGAAAAACCTGGAAAGACTTACATGAACTGATGAGAAGTGAAGTGAACAGAACCAGGAGAAAACTGTACACAGTAACAGCTCTTATTTAGTAGCAAAAACACTGAAAGAATGCTCATCAATTAGGAAATGGCTGGATAAGTTGTAGCATATGGTTGTGGTGGAACACTATAGTGGCTATAAGAAATGAAAAACAGGATTCTTTCAGAAAAACCTGGAAAGACTTACATGAACTGATTAGAAGTGAAGTGAACAGAACCAGGAGAAAACTGTACACAGTAACAGCGATACTGTGTGATGATCAACTGTGAACAACAGCTACTTTCAGCAATATGATACAAGACAATTCCAAAGGATCTGTGATAAAAAAAGAAAAAAAGAAAAATGCCATCCAGGTCCAGAGAGAAAACTGATGGATTCTAAATGCAGACTGAAGCATACTTTTTTTTTTACTTCTTTATTTTTCTTGAGTTTTTTTTTTTTTGGTCTGTGCTTTCTTTCACAATATGACTAATACAGAAATATGTTTTGCATGACTGAACATGTATAATTTATGTCAAATTGCCTGCCTTCTCAATGAAGGAAGAGAGGAGCAAGAAGGAGAACTTGTTTTTAAATGAATGTTAAAATATTTTTACATTTTTACATTTAATTGGAAAAAATAAAATATTTTTTTTAAAAAATGATAAATTTTTTCTAGACGTAAAAGAGGTACATTGAGGTTCCTCAGTAATATAGTTTTACTATCTTTCTCTCCCTGCAAGTTGTCATTTGGCTTTCCCTTTAAATGTTTAGATGCTATACCATTTGATACATTTAAGTTAAGACTGATACATTTATAAATTGATATTTATACATTCATAAATTGATACATTTAAATTAAGAATTAAGATACATTTAATTAAGAATATTAATTCATTTTCTATTAGTACCTTTGGGCATAATGCAGTTTCCCTGTTTATCTCTTTTAACGAATTCTACTTTTGTTCTTGCCTTGTCTGATACTATGATTGCTACCCCTGCTTTTTAAATATGTCAGTTGAATTATAATAGATTTTGCTCCAGCTCCTTATGTGTGAATCTTTATATTTCAAATGTGTTTCTTATAAACAAGATATTCTGAATTCTGCTTCCTAATCCAGTCTGCTACCCTCTTCTATCTCGTGGGTGAATTCATCCAATTCACATTCACAGTGAAGATTGTTAATTGTGTTTCCTTCTATCTTCTTTTCTCGTACTTTTTTGGCCCTTTGCTTCCTATTTCTTTACAGAGAAGAAGGTGGTCAGTAATATACTCCGTACTAATATTCTGTTTGATATAATTTGGTTCTGCTACTTTGCTCTCTTCTACAAGAGCCTAATTATAGGCCTTTACCCCTTCTACTTTCTTTCATTTAAAATTTCTGTTTTCAATTCACCCTCCAAAGTTAGAGTTTGTTTTTTTTATGATTAATCCATCCATAAATATTACCTCCTTCCTATTTCCCCTTCTAACTTCCCCCCAGTTCCTTCCTACTTATTGAGTAAAATATATTTTCACATCTAACTCTATGTATATATAGTCTATCATCCTTTGACAAATTCAGATGAAAGTGACATTTAAGTGTTACTCATTCCCCTTCCTAGTTTATATAATGTTTTACTAGCATGCTCCAATTATGTGAGATAATTTTCCTTAATCTTCTTTTCCTTCTTATTTCTCGAGTGTATTCCTTAAATCAGGTCAAAAAGCATTTTTAAAATACTTGTTATGTGTCAGGAACTGCATTAAGCACATAAAAGGAGCACATAAAAACACAAAAAGCATATTAAGTACAAAAAAAGCCCATGAAAGAAAGGCAAAAAGCAGTTCTTGCCTTCAAGGAACTTAGAATTTAATAGGAGAGAGAACATGTAAACAATCATATACAAACAACTCTTATACGGGATAAACAGAGATAATCTCATAGGAAAGACCCTAGCATTAAGGAAAATCTAGAAAGGCTCCTTTCTTCTTCTTAGATTATTAAGCATAAAAAACCACCCCCAGGACCTCTGTTTTGTGACCCCTATGAGTTATGACTTCCTCTATGATACTTGGTGACGTAAAGGTTCTAAGAGGATACTTATATCATCTCTTCCTATTATAATGTAAACACTTTGTTCTTATCAATACCTTCCAATGGTTCACTAGTATTTACCCTTTTTCCCCTCGCTGTTCTATTCTTTTCATCCAGAATTCTTGGAAGTGGCTTTTTTATCAAAGGCCTACTTTGTCTCTATAGGATCAATATCCAGTTTTTCTGGGTAAGTCATTCTTGGTTGTAAGCCTGCATCTTTTGCTTCTTGTAATACATATTGTATTACAAGCTCTCCATCTATTTATAGCTCCTAAATCTTGTATGAACCTAACTATGCTTCCCCATTATTTGAATTCTTTCTTTCTGGCTACTTGCAATATATTTTCTTGGACCTGAATTGGGTCTCAATTTTGACTAGTTTAATTTGTATTTTTCTTTGAGGTTTTGCTTTTAGATGTGTTGGAGTCATTCTTTTCTGGGTTTGGGGCTTGGGCATCCATGTAACAGTGGAATGCCATGGGAAGCGAACACTAAAGGCCCGTCTCAGAGTTTAAAATGAAGCTCCTACTGCCCCGCTCTAGTAGTAGCTGTTTGCCATGCACCTTCTCTTTTGTCTTGCCACCAGACTCCAATGACTCTGGGGTAGAATGCTGCCTCACTCAAATTCAATTTACTTGCAGGTCAAGACATCACTCTCAAGATGTCATTCAAGAACTAAGGACAAACAACAATGACACTATGTTTATGGTAGGACATTTTTGGAGGGTAACTCATTCTTCCAGTCTTACTTCTCAAATTGGGAATTTGTGTTAGGGGCAGGTTCTGTGCATTTAGTAGGGGATGTCTGGACCCTGAGTGGTCCTGTTTTGAATTCTCTTAGGTCCTGCTGCTATTTCTCTAAATATTGATCACTGAATCTTTAAAGTATTCCAGGGTGGTTTAGGTCAAGGACCTGAAAGCTTTCAGGATAAACGATCCAGGACAGTCCAATTTCTTCCCTCTTTGACTGAGCTTTGAAAGTTCCTCACTCTGGCTTGAGTCTAGGTGACAGAATTGTGGACTTGGCCCTGATTGAAGCTCCATCAGATTGCTTCTGACTCCAGCCCACTCCAGCTAGCTGGCAGACTCTGAAGGCTCGGAATGACACAATTAAACTCTCCCCCTTGGACTGAGCTACCTGTCCTGGTTATTTAATTATAGGCCTCAGATCTCATCGGGGATTGAACTCAAGAGCCCTTTCTGGAATCAGAGCCCAGCAGCTATTCATTTCTGTCCTTTCTCCTTGCTCAGTACACATCCTTAGGCCCTTGGCCACTCCTTTCCTATTCCACCATCCCTAAGCACAGCTCACCTCCTCAGAGGTAGCTAGGTAGGGTAGCACAGTAGATTGAGAGCCCGGCCTGGAGTCAGGAAGACCTAAGTTCAAATCCTGTGTAAGACACTTACTAGCTGTGTGACCCAGGGCAAGTCACTTTAATTCTGTTTCCTCAACTGTAAAACAGGGATAATAACAGCACCTATCTCTCAGGGTTATTATGAGCATTAAATTGGCATAGGGTAAGACACTTAAACACTTGCTTCCATCCATCCACCCATCCACACTGGATTTATAACCCACTTCTACAGTAGGAGTAAGAGGGCTACCAATTGGCTCCTTTTCCTGTTCCCTACACAGCATCAATCTCATCCCTGAGAGGTTGCCACTTCTCACCTTAGGGTGCAGCCGCAGATCCCAATTCATCCCCACCTCTTGAAGGCTCTGCAAGGTGCCTTCCTGGCTAGATCCTTTTCCTAGTGTCTCCAGAGCTCTCTGTCTGTCTCCCTATGCCAACAAAGGTTAGAAAAATGACATGATTTTTTTTTATTTCCTAGTCGGGACTTCATCTGGTTATCTTCCTAGATCTTCATTAGAGCAGATCTTTGTGGGAGAGAGCTGAGTATGCTATCTCTTTCTACTCTGCCCTCTTGGCTTATGTCTAGCCTTAAATAATGTGGGCCCAACACACATGCAGATTTAAATTTGTATTTAATGGATATATATACACGTATATATGTGTATACAAATATGTCTTATATCTACCAAAATGGTCAAGCTGTGTGACCATAGCTAAGTCACTGAATTTCTCTGAGTCTCAGTTATCTCATCTGCAGAGCAAGGATTAATAGTGATGCCAAGTGCCTACTTCACCATGTTATTATGAAAGTCAAATGAGTTTACACATGCAAAGCACTTTTTAATCCTTTATAAAATTATATAGAGTGTGATGTACTATGTGACAGTTCAACCAAATAAATATATTATCCTATTTATTTATTATCTTATGCATTTATATCCTATTAATCTCTGACTACATATGCCTATTCTGTACCTATAGTCCACTATCTCTTTACTGAGAAGCAAGAGGCAGGCAATATTAGTCCTCTGAAATGATGATTGGTCAATGAATTGATAGGTTACAGTATTTTTCAATGTTTTCCTTTATGTTATTGTATAATTATCTTCCTGGTTCTATGTTATATACATATATATGCATACATATATATACATATATATGCACATATCTACACATATACATATGTATATATATATATGTATGTACGCGCACGCACACACACACACACACACACACACACACATCTAGAACCTTTCCCTCTGTGTCTGACTTCCCCAGGATTTGTGCCTAGTAGAGGTATCAACAAAGGGTCATAAACAATTCAGTGACTTTTATTGAATAATTCCAGATTGTCTTCCAGTATAGTTAAAATAATGTGCAATTTCTACCAAGACTTTATTAGTGTGGCTGTCTTCCCACAGTATCTCTAACATTAACCATTTTATCTTTTCTCAGCCTGAGTTTTCTTAGCTATAAATTTAGAAGGTTAAACTAGACGATCTCAGGTCACTTCCAGATGCTCTCATAAAATGTTCCCATTCTCAGATGTTCCATAAAAACCTGTTAATTAAATGAATGAATAAACTTGATCAAATTTTTCTGGCTGCTATTATGTCCAACCACCTTTGAACTTAGAGGAGATCATTATTATCCAATGACCAAGAGAGGCAACATGTGTTAGTGGATAGGTCACTGGGCTTGGAGTTAAGATCTGGGTTCACATCCTCCCCCTGGACACTTGCAAGCTGTGTGACCCTAAGTCACTTAATCTCTCAGCCTCAGTTTGGTCATTTGTTAAATTACTTATAAATGACATAATGGCCTCTAAGATCCTTTCCAAGGCTAAATCTATGACCTGATGACTCTGAAAATACTATTTAATTCAGTGAGAAAGTCATTGGGTATATTCAGAGTGGTGTAGAAAGTGATGGCATGATGTAACAAAATAAGCTATGAACTAAGAATCGGGAGACATTCTGCCTCTACTGTATGCCTAACCAGCCTAGCCTTCCAATGTTACTTCATTCTATTCCTCATCCCACACTCGAGTGCCATTCAAACTAGACAACTAGCTATTTTCTTGTTTCATCCTGTATTCTCCCATCTCCAAGAATTCTATCTGTAAAGTCTGTATGCACACTTCTCCCTCTTTACTTAATAAAATTCTCTTCTTTCAAAGCTCAACTCAGGTCCTACCTACCTCCAAAGCCTTCCCTGAATCCTCTCAGTTGAAAGTGGTATCTCCTTCCTTAAATATTTTTAGATCAATTTGTCTGACTCTCTCATTTACCTTATTTACCTTGCATATTTATTTGTGCATGTGTCTTTGAGGGAAAGGGCTTGCATCCCCAGTACCTAGCACAATGTCTTGAACATGACCTGGTGTGTAATAAATGTCTTCTTATCAGTCGATAAACATTTATTAAGCACCTATTATGTACCAAGCACTGCTAAGTGCTGGAGATACAAAGAAAGGCAAAAGATATTCCCTGCCCTCAAGGAGCTTCCAGCCTAATGAATCTGATTTAGTTCTGGTAGAATCTAGTAATCCTGAGGTGCTCATTTTACATCTCCAAGCCTCAGCTTCCTAATATATAAAATCAACATAGTGGATTAGATGGTCTCAGTTTCAAAATGCATTTTAAGTGTATTGCACTTATCTATTTATGCTACTATTTACATCTTTGTTTCTAGTTATGAAGACATTAAGTTGCATGTTTGTCTCAACAACAACAAAAAAAAATAAAGGGGAAAATAGCAGCATGATATACCTTGGGAGGATGTGATTATTGTTCTTCATTCCCAAAGAGGACCAAAATGACATCACTATGCTGGAGTCAAGTTGCAGTGTGTCCAACTATGGCTGATAAGACTAACACAAGCTAGGAATGTTTTGCCACAAGTTGGGCACAAATAATCCATGTGAACATTTGGGGTAGATTAACTAAATTTGCGCAACTTGTGTTTCTTTTGAGCTACTTCAATTCTGCTTTGCTCATAGAGCACAGCACCTTCTCTCATGAGGGTATGCCATGCTGAGCAGTCCTGTGTCAGTGTCTCCTATGTCACACAATCAAATCCAAAGTCCTTAAGAGAGAACTTGAGAGTGTCCTTGTGTCATTTATTCTGACCGCCATGTGAGCACTTGCCCTGTGTGAGTTCTCTGTAAAATATTCTTTCTGTAAGTGTACGTTTTGCATTTGAACAGTGTAGCCAACTCATTCATTGGAGTTGTGCTTTCCACAGTAGAACCTTTGGGGGGATGTAAGCCGCTGAGGAATCCTTAGGCCTTCTTGGCCCTGGGATTCTCAGATTGTATGATGTATAATTTAATTTTTTTTTAATTTTTTTTAATTTTTTTTTTGTTTTTGAACATCTGATTTTAAAACTTTGAGTTCCAAATTCTCTCCCCTCTTCCCTTCCCACCCACCCTCCCTAAGAAGCCAAGCAATTCAACCTAGGCCACACATGTATCATTATGTATAACCCTTCCACAATACTCATGTTGCGAAAGGCTAACTACATTTTGCTCCTTCCCAACCCATCCCGCTTTATTGAATTTTCTCCCTTGACCCTGTCCCCTTTCCAAAGTGTTTGTTTTGATTACCTCCACCCCCATTTGCCCTCCCCTCCATCATCCTCCCCCCTTTTATTTTTTTTATCTTCTTCCCTCTTCTTTCCTGTGGGGTAAGATACCCAACTGAGTATGTATGGTATTCCCCCTCAGGCCAAATCTGATGAGAGCAAGGTTCACTCATTGCCCCCTCACCTGCCCTCTCCCCTCCTCCCATAGAACTGCTTCCTCTTGCCACCTTTATGAGAGATAATCCACCCCATTCTATATCTCCCTCTCTCAGTATGTTGCTCTGTCATCCCTTAATTTCATTTTATTTCTTTTAGATATCTTCCCTTCATGTTCAACTCACCCTGTGTCTGCTCCCTCTCTTTTACATATATATATGTAACATATATATATATAACACATATATATACACATACATACACATACATACATATACACATAGATATATACATACATACACATTCACTTATATATATACATAAACATATATGTATGCATATTCCCTTCAACTACCCTAATACTGAGGTCTCATGAATCATACACATCATCTTTCCATGTAGGAATGTAAACAAAACAGTTCAACTTTAGTAAGTCCCTTGCAATTTCCGTTTCTTGATTACCTTTTCATGCTTCTCTTGATTCTTGTGTTTGAAAGTCAAATTTTCTATTCAGTTCTGGTCTTTTCACTGAGAAAGCTTGAAAGTCCTCTATTTTATTGAAAATCCATATTTTGCCTTGGAACATGATACTCAGTTTTGCTGGGTAGGTGATTCTAGGTTTTAATTCTAGCTCCATTGACCTCCGGAATATCGCATTCCAAGCCCTTCGATCTCTTAATGTAGAAGCTGCCAGATCCTGGGTTATTCTGATTGGGTTTCCACAATACTCAAGTTGTTTCTTTCTGGCTGCTTGCAGTATTTTCTCCTTGATCTGGGAGCTCTGGAATTTGGCGACAATATTCCTAGGAGATTTCTTTTTGGGATCTATTTGAGGAGGCGATCGATGGATTCTTTCAATTTCTATTTTGCCCTGTGGCTCTAGAATATCAGGGCAGTTCTCCTTGATAATTTCTTGAAAGATGGTATCTAGACTCTTTTTTTGATCATGGCTTTCAGGTAGTCCAATAATTTTTAAATTATCTCTCCTGAATCTATTTTCCAGGTCAGTGGTTTTTCCAAGGAGATATTTCACATTGTCTTCCATTTTTTCATTCCTTTGGTTCTGTTTTATAATATCCTGATTTCTCATAAAGTCACTAGCTTCCACTTGCTCCAATCTAATTTTTAAAGTAGTATTTTCTTCAGTGGTCTTTTGGACCTCCTTTTCCATTTGGCTAATTCTGCCTTTCAAGGCATTCTTCTCCTCATTGGCTTTTTGGAGCTCTTTTGCCATTTGAGTTAGTCTGTTTTTTAAGGTGTTGTTTTCTTCAGTGTATTTTTCAGTATTTTTTTGGGTCTCCTTTAGCAAGTCATTGACTTGTTTTTCATGGTTTTCTCACATCCTTCTCATTTCTCTTCCCAATTTTTCCTCTACTTCTCTAACTTGCTTTTCCAAATCCTTTTTGAGTTCTTCTATGGCCTGGGGCCAGTTCATGTTTTTCTTGGGGGCTTTTGTTGTAGGCTCTATGACTTTGTTGTCTTCTTTAGGCTGTATGTTTTGGTCTTCTTTGTCACCAAAGAAAGAATCCAAAGTCTGAGACTGAATCTGGGCACGTTTTCGCTGCCTGGCCATATTCCCAACCAACTTGACCCTTGAGTTTTTCAGTGGGGTATGACTGCTTGTAGACTAACGAGTTCTATGTTCCACGTTTGGGGGGGAGGTGCCAGCTCTGTCAGACCCACACTACTCCTTCCCCAAGAACCCCCAGTCCAGACTGGGCTTAGATCTTCAGCAGGCTGTTGCACTCCTGCTCTGATCCGCCACTTAATTCCTCCCACCAGGTGAGCCTGGAGCCAGAAGTAACAACAGCTGTAGCTGCCCCACCTCCGCTGCCCCCAGGGCTGGAAGCCGAACCGCGAACTCCTTCCACTCCCGCAGCTTTTCCCACTAACCTTCTCCGCAGTCTTTGGTGTTTGTGGGTCGAGGGGTCTGGTAACTGCCACAGCTCACATATTCAGGGCGCTAGGGCCCCCTCCACCCAGCTTCTGGTCTGGATGGTCCTCGCCGCTCAGGCTGGGCTCTGCTCCACTCCATTCCCAGCTCCCAGCTCCGTGTGGAATAGACCTCACCCAGAGACCATGCAGGCTGTCCTGGGCTGGAGCCCTGCTTCCCTCTGCTGTTCTGTGGGTTCTGCCATTCTAGAATTGGTTCAGAGCCATTTTTTATAGGTTTTTGGAGGGACTCGGGTACGGAGCTCACTCTAGTCCCTGCTTACCAGCCGCCATCTTGCCTCTGCCCCCCTTGTATGATGTATGATTGTAATGTTAATGGAATGGGAAGATCTTTCCTGCCCATTAATAGGCCTATGTAACCTGCTTTGAGCTCGGACCCAGCTCATAACTGAGCCTGAGTCACACAGATCCTGTGTCACATGGAGCCCACGGTGGAAGGAGCTTGCCAAATGGGTGGAACAGGAAGGGAGGAACAGGAAGTGAGAGTGAGGCAGAGCTGGGAGAGAGGAGGCAGAACAGCCAGGGTGAGTGAGAGAGGGTAGAATTTTGCCTAGGGTAGCTTGTTTGTGGGGAGGCCTAACAGAGGAAAGGCTTGGGGATGTCGGTACTCCCTGCATTGGTGATGTGTATAAACTTCTTAGTTACCATAGTGCATTTGGCAATCTGGTATCTGAATAAATATCTTGGTTTCATCTTTGAGGAAGCAAGTTTGTTATATTTTGTGATTCAACCCTGGAAATACGTCTGTATATTCCTAGCAGCTGCTGTGGGTATCGCATTGGCGATATAATAGTTATGAGGTCTTTTCTAATTTTAACATCTATGATTTAATGCTAACTCACTTGTAGGGCTGTCTGCATTAAATTTGTAAAGTAATTGGTTTAGAGTTAATTCTAAATACTTCATACTTCAATTGGACTTTATGCTTTTTCATTTTTATTCACATTAATCATTTCATTAGCCCTATTAAAGGTCTTCATAGGTTTTACAGATTTGTAATTCTTTTCCCCTAACTTGCCAAAGCTAAAATCGAATCAGAGCAAAGTCAACCACACTAAGGATGGCTAATATTTGACAAAGCTACTCAGGACAGTACAAGTGACTGGGTCAGGTATCCATCAGGTGGGCCTGGCAGTGACAGCAAGTAGCTGTTTCAGTAGGCAGATGGTTTTCATCAGGAAGACTCAGAAACAGACATGAGATATTTCCTTGGAGTCAGTATGGTACAGTAGAAACATTGATTCTGGAGTCAGAAGACCTAGGCTCTGATTCTCCCTCTGATGCTCACAACCTTTGCGATCACGGGCAAATCACTGGACTCCTCTAGACCCCAGTTTCCCCATCTGTAAAGTAAGTGTTTGGGACAAGTGGCTTTTGAGATCCCTTCCAGCTCTAGAGCCACGATTCTATGAAAGAAACAGAAGTAGCCTAGTCCCAGAGGAAGTTGGGCACTGGTTAGAGAACTGATATAGGCATTTGGGCATGAAGGATTAATTTAATGCAGGTGCCCAAGTCCTGGCATTGGGGCATAAGAAAGAGGTTTGGCCACAGTGAACAAGGCAACTAACCAGAGTACAAGGTCAGAGTAGGACAAGGAGCTGAGACCCTCAAGCTGTTGACCCAGAATTCCTTGTTTCTATCACTTCCTATCTAGTGTCTGAATTGGTCTCAGAGCTGGTAGGGGTTATGTGGCCCTTAATTGTGGAGAGAAGGACAATGTGAGAACAGGACAAATGTCTAGTCATTCATATTCATTGTCCCAAGTCCTTAAAAACAATCTAGTAAGATTTGGTGAGGGGTGAGGAGGGTAGAAGGGTTGGGGAAGGTAAGTCCTTATAAAAATATAACAGACCAAATGGTGGATAAAGCAGTAAAATATTTCATTACAACATTTGTTGATATACAAAGGGAGGTTTGAAGTCTAAAATAATACCTAAAGGCAGAAGCACAAGAAGAAGAGGTAACAAGAAGAGTTAAGAGTGCAGGTTAAAACTGTCCTCTGTCCCCAGAAGGGTGAGTCATTCGAGTTTCGGATAGAATGTTCTGTGGGCCACAGAAGAGAAGGAAGGGGGTCAGGAATGGTCCTGCAGAGGCAAGCCTCAAATGGCATGCTCAGCTGTGCCAAACCCTCAATCATCCCTCCTCATGGCTCACAGACGCTTGGCTGTAATTGGCTTAGCTCCATGAGGCAGTAGAAGGTCATGCGTTTTCAAGGGAAAGGATAGGATATCATTCTTTCACATATCTAATGTCACAGGAAGCAAGATGCTAGGTGTTAGCTGGAAGGAAGCCCAGTTGAACTAAATAGAGAATAGAAGCACAAGGTATAGAAAGTTGCAGAAAAATGGCACAGTGAAGGGGTTATGCAGAAGGGGATAGGTCAAGTTTGCAGAGAAAAGATAGCTTGCCACATGTGAGATTTTTTAATCTATCTGAAGGCCTACAGCAGGGGTGGTGAACCCACAGCCTGGAGGCCACATGTAGCCCTCTTGGTCCTCAAGGGTGGCCCTTTAACTGTTTAGATTTCATCAAAGGGATGCACTTGAGGACCTAGAAGGCCACATGTGGCCTCGAGGCTGCAGGTTCCCCACCCCTGACAGCCTTCATGATTTGGGCCTATTATAATCACCACTTAAACCAAAAGGATTATCATTTTAAAAAATCACTTTTTTTCCTAAGTTCTGCTCTGTCAATCACATGTGAGGCAGTATGTGTGGTGAATAGACAGTAAGCCTTGAAGACAGGAAGAGCTGGGTTCTGATCCCACCTGACACTGGCTGTGTGACACTGAACAATTCACTTAATGTCTCAGTGCTACAGGTGACTCTCTAAGAATAGAAATTCAGAATAGTTACACATCTCTAGAGCATCTTCCATTATCAGGAGCTCCTTACCCCAATAAAATCACAGGTTCTTATCAAAAACAAAACAAAACGAAATATCCACAAACATATAGTTTCTTATAGATTTTGATTCAATCAACATATGGGGCCAGATAGGGTGAATACCCTCCTCACCATTTAAACTGTGAGCACTTTGAGGGCAGGGACTCCCTTTCTTTTTTTGACCCAGCACCTTACATGGTACCTAGCACTAGATAAACATTTTTTGACTGACCCTTTGAAATAATGAAAGAAATACCTGATTCTTATTCGATCTTGGCATCTTCCCCTAGAACCCAGCATTTTAATATTCTCACAGAAGGTGGCTAACAGGACTTTGTTAAATTAATTTTGAAGATGAAGAAATTGAGTCTCAGAGATTTAAATGACCTCCCTGAGGTCACACAGCAATAAATGGAAAAAACTAGCAAGACTACCCACGTTGCTCTATGCTATACTGGCTCCCTTGTGACAATGACCTCTTGTCAAAGGCCATCTTCGGTTTTTCCTCAGGAAAAAAAAGTAAGGATGGAAGGGACAGTTAACACGATAAGACTCCCTCAGGTAATAACAGTTAACATTTATTTTATGCTTTATGTATTTTTGTCTCATTTGGTCCTCACAACAACCCTGTGAGATAGTTCCTATTATCCTCCCCATTTTACAGATGAAGAAACTGAGTCTGAGAGGTTAAGTGATTTGCTCAAGGCCAGACAACTAGTACATGTCAGAGACTGCAAATCCAGCACTCTATCCACCATAGGCCCCCACCTTCCTGGCTAACCTACCTGGTAACTGTTTTTCTTAGTTATAAAGGTTCATACTCTGCCACCTGGAGACCGAATTAAATTTTTATCTCAGGCTCATTCCAGAATGCCAAACATAACAAAGCTGATGACAGCTCCTTATCCCCTACCATGCAAAAGACAGCATCATTTTAGTTAAGGCATTGTGACAAGCTGTCATAACAGTGGGGTCAACAGTTAAGACATAGTTTACAGAAACCTTTGTTAGTCCAACCCTAAGAAGGGAAGTCCAAAGAAGAACCCCGTACCCCCGTGAAGCAGTGGGAGATAGCAGAGAGCAGTTGTTACACCTTCATTCCTACTTTTATAGCACGTGGAAAAGCTTATCTAAATCATCTTCTTCTGTCTAGAAGCATGTTCACAGTAGCCCTACTGGTTCTTCTAATTACAAAAGCAAAATCTTAAAGGGGCATATGGATTGGTATCACCAGGGGCTCCAGCTTGAGATGTAAGAATGAAAGATTTTGATTCCTTCAAACTGCATAAATATATTCCTGTTTTTGATGTTTCCAATTATTAAAAAAAACAGGGAGGGGGACCCCAAGCCCATCTGTTTCATTGTCTCAAGAAAACCATATGTACTTTTAAAACGTCTCTTATTTGACCAGTCTGAAGGCTCTTGGAGCCCAGTCACAACTATTTAACCTGAATATATTAAATATTGTAATGTTTTGTTACACGTCCCATGGCAGGGTGAGGGGGAAAAAACCCAGGATATCACTTATTAGCTTTCTCTTCCCAGTCCCTTACACAGTTTATTTGATAGTGCAAGAGATAGTGGGGAAATCCAAAGGTAAAGGTTAAACTCTGGTTTATTATGTTTACAGGATTTAAAGGGTAAGTCAGGAAGTGCTTATTTAACATCAAGTGAAAGTGGTGGATTAGTAACTGGAGCGGGACTTAAAAGCAGCCTTAATCCCCAGAATCTCTGGGGGTGAAAGGTCAGCCTTTAACACCAGGTTGTGTAAAGAATGGAGGGGGCACAAGCTTCTGTTTCAGCCCAGGCCCAGTTAATCCACTGAGGAAATGAGCAGCCTCGCTCTAGGGAGGGAACCCGCCTACTGAAAGGAGGGCGACCTGTGAATGTGGCCCAGAAGGAAATTGTTCAATAAGGAGGGCCTGGTGGAGGGGGGTGGCAAAGCTAACGGACTGGAATCTGAGCTATAGCAGCCCCACAGTAGAGTCAGAAAAGAGGGCCAGCCAGAGTGACGGTGACCAGCAGGCTTCTTTTCTATTTTGCGCCTCTCCTCCCATAAAAACTTATAAATGTCCCCCTTACCCTTTGTTAATTGTTCCCTATCACCCATTTATGACAACTGACAAAAACACACAACCCACACACCCCTACACACATAGGTACACATGCGTGTGCGCACACACAAGTCTAGTAATCTTGGAAGGATTTCTTTAGTTTGTTTACCAAAGGGAGTCAGGGCACTGACCCAGGGTCACTAGCCTGAACCCAAAAGATATATAACCACAACAATGTTTTCTTCCTAAAGCAGGGTGGGGAAGGGGGGAAGGGTCTTCATTGAGAGTCTCAGATGATGTCCCTTGATGGATGTGCTCCAAAAAGACAGGCATTCTCATCTCTCATTATTATGCGAAGATTGAGAGGAAAGGGCCAGAGATATGCAAATATTTCTAAATCTAGACATAACAAATATAGATATGCACACATAGAAACATATATATGTATGCATATGTATGTACAGACATTTATATAGATATGATATGGATATAGATATACACACAGAAACACATATATATGTATACATATAGGTACAGATATTGATATAGATATGATATGGATATAGATATACACACAGAGATACATATATACAGATATTGATATAGATATGATATGGATATAGATATACACACAGAGAGATACAGCCAGAGATAGAGATAATGTATGTCTGTGTGTGTGTGTGTTGTGCTTTTAGAGGAAAAAAAAATAAACCTAAAGGCAGATTTCACTACTATATAACTGTAGGCATTTTGATGAAGAATAAAGAGCAGGAGACAGTATAGTTCAAAACACTAATTTCCTAGCTCTCCTCTTCCAAGCCAGGCAGATCTGCACTTAGTGGCCGATCTGAGGAAGATTAAAGCCAGCTTTGTGCTTCCTGATCTCAGGGCTGATTCAGAGGATGTTCCTTCTCCCAACACCACGTTTAAAAAAAAAAGCTCACTGTGTTATATGGAATGTTTAGAGTCCATGACTTAGTAAATGTCTTTCTTCCATGCATGGACAAATCGGAACTTTAGGTACAATCAATTTACAAGAAAAGGTTCCAATGCATTTCAGCTCTCAACTCCAAAAGCTTTCAGAGTGGCCTTTCAATATTTATACTGAGCTAGCCTTTATTAAATCACTGGTGAAAAATACGAAGATTCGTCCCAGCTGTAGTTTCATCATCCTAAAACAGCACAGGCATTTATCTTATGAAATTGCAGAAGGAGAGTTCCGTGCAGACTGATGGGCCTGAGCTGCGTTTGGTATTCCTATCTGATTTTCTTGCCTAAGGTGTTTATGACGCGTACAGCTGCTAATAGCTTATGCAGTTCATTTTTTACAGAATCTGTGGTTTAAGCATTATGCTTAGGATGTCTGAAATATTACTTTTTCCCCCTTTTATAAAAAATGGCATCAAACTATTTTATGCAAAATATGAAAAGTGCTTAGTTGCATGTATTTGATCCCTGCCACTAGTTTTTTTCATGGTCCCAAATTCTTTCTTTGGTGTCTCTAAGCCTGGCTCATTCCCACCAACTATTTTCTTCATTAAGTCAAAACTAATAACCCTGGTTGGATTTTGAAAATGAAGGGAAATGATAAGGTTATTTTCCTTCCCATAGGAAGACTGTTCAAAAATTAGATCACACACTGAATTCAGGTGTACCCTAGGAGAAAAGAGGGCATGATTTGGACTACGCTTTAGGTAAGAAACTTTAGCTCACAAACTCATTACAAACAAAATTGCAATAGAAGCCTGAAATAACATGCCTCATTATTTCATGGATTTGGCTATAATGTTGTTAGATTATACTCCCCAAAACATAATAATTCCTTATTATAACAGTCAAATTTTAACCTGGCTCTCTAAGTCCATGGGACTTGTCTTGTCACCCAATATGAGTATTATTAAGAGGTTCCTTAAAAACTCATATTCACCAACTAAGCTACTCTTAATCCGGAAGCTCTGAGTACAGAGGAACATGTTTGGGGGGAAACTCAATTGGAGAAGGAGGAGAGAAGGAACCAGTTATGATGAATGGTTGGAGGGTCAAATGTCAAGACACAATGATTTATTAAGAAGAAACGATTTCTAAGTTATGGCCCTAAAACTAGCCTTTTGCCATAAAGCACTAAAGAAAATGAGATCTTGAAAAAAGGAAGCTTGTACAGGTTGTATTTATGAGACAGAAGTTTTAGAAGGTTTCAGGGAGCAAGCTAACAAATCCCAAACAGGATGTCAATGATAACCTATTGATAAGGATGAGAACAGAGGAACAGAGTACATACATCATGAAAGATGGATTATTTGTTCCTAATTAACAATAAGGTCTCTTGAAAAAAAAATCCTTTCCTTCCATACTAGAATGAGACTCAGATGCTAGAAGGATAAGATTGGAGAAAGAGAATTTACATATTTGCAGCATTTGCAAACTCAATCAAATAGAGTTAAAAATAAAATGATATACCCTCCTACCAGATGCCCAACTTGATTAAAAATTAAAGCCCCCCCAAAAAACATTATTACTATTAACTATAACTTATGATGCTAGAGCACTTTTAGCTACCAAAAAAATACTTTCTTTACATAAATCCTATTCAATTCAGCTATGTGGTGCAGTGAATAGAGTATTGGACTTGGAGTCAGGAATACCTAAGTTCAAATCCTGGCTCATACACTTATTAGCTGCATGGTAGTGTTGTTACTTTTGCTGTTGCTGCTGTTGCTCAGTCATATCTGACTCTTCGTGACCCCAAGGACCATAGCACACCAGGCTTTTCCATCCTCCACTATCTCCCGAAGTCTGTCCAAGCTCATATTCTTTGCTTCCCTTGATGGATGATTCCATCTCTCTCTGTCTCATCCTCTGCCGTCCCCTTCTCCTTTTGCCTTCAACCTTCCCCAACATCAGGGTCTTTTTCAATGAAACTAGCTGTATAACCTTCCTTCTCTTTGAAATGGACAACATAATAACATCTACTTCCCAGAGCTGTTTTAAGAACCAAATGAGTGTCAGATAAATGCCAGCTGTTATTATGGATCCCCATTTTACAGATGAAGAAAATAAAGTTGTGTGGGAACTAGTAGTGATAAGTAGAATTATAATAAGTAGAAAGGGTAGTGGATCAATTCAAATCCTGGCTATGCCACACATTAACTGTGTGACCTTGGACGAGTCTATTAACCTTTGTGGGCCTCACTTTCCTCACTCGAAAAATGTAGGCAGTTGGACAAGACGGCTTCAGAGGTCTCTTCCCCTTCTCACACTGCATGTCTATGACAGATTATCTTACATAAGATAGAAAGTTTTAGATAATGTTGTAACTGCTAGAGCTTAAAGATACCTCGGAGTGCACTGATCCAACTCTCATTTTACAGACGAGAAAATGAAACTCAGAGAGGTTAAGTCACTTGCCCTGTACCACACAACTAACAAATACTAGAGGCAGAAGCAGCACCCTGGTGCCCAAGTCTGACTGTTTTCTTTTAAGGAATTGACTTAATTGGCTGGTTGTTTAAAAATTACATAGACCTACCTAAAGATTTCAAGAGACAAAGGGTGCCTCCATTTGGTGGAGAGCAGTATTCTTTACTCATATACAACTGCCAGACCAAATTCTCCTTTTAGCATCACCCATAAATGTCCCACTGATTTCACTGACCATAACTATGCTAATCTTTGGCTACCCCAACCATAAGACCTACAGGTCTCCACAACCTGATGAAAACATTTCTTGGAATGGTTACTTTCTCTAGCAAGTTGCCCTTTTTTTTAACTAAAAACTCATGCTTTCTTAGTCTACCTGGGTGAATATTAATTAAATATTAAAACATGAGGAAAACAAAGCAACTACACTGTCTATAAAACAACTGACATATTTTAGGGAAGGAAAATAGACTGAACCCTCATTTTCCAAAAGACAAGCAGAAGACTTCTTCCTTATAAAGACGATTAATAGAAAATCATCCAAAACTTACTGAAAATAGCATAAAATTAATAGGAAAATGTGTAGAGGCAACATCCAGCCAATTGTCCTTCTTTAACATAATGGACAAACACATTTAGTTTTCCTATTAACAGCCTTTTATCAAAGGGCATCCAATTTCTCCAAAAGGGGGCAAAAAACCTTTCAACTGAAAGTTAGCATACTGTTTTGTCTTTAACTAAAGTGATTGCTAAACTAATTGACCACATTTGAAAGCATGTTTGCTATTCCTCTGTATCCTGCTTTCCTTTTCAGAAATATTCAAGCATTTGGGTATATTTTACAAAATGAACTTCTAGATTCTTAAAAACATCCAAAGTGCCACAGGTGTACTAGCTTCCCGTTTTGGTGATCCGTGTTTGTTCGTTTGTTTGTTTTGGTCCAATATGGTATCAAACATTCTAATTCCTGTTACAAATCATTCAGATTGCAGAGACCAACAAGCACAGTATCAGTGAGTACTGAGAAAAGTTGCCCTTTGATTTCTAGTCAATTCACAAACTGTAAACTTCCTAGTAGCCTAGCACTAGATTAAAAATATGATGATGATGACAATAACAACAAATGGCCTATCGTGCCTTATTTTTTACAAAGTGCTTTCTTCACCTTTCAAATAGCACGAATTTAATAGATGTTTATTGAATTGAAGTGGGAATTGAAAGAAAAATTATATGAAAATTGAAGCAGATAGGCTTGCATAGTGGTACTATGTCATTTTCCAGGGGAGAGTTAATTTCTAGAAGATACTCTGATTTTTTTTCTCTCTATCAGAGGAGTATTTAACATTAAATTGTTTAAGCAGGATCTAAAAGAAAAGCTCAAAACTCCTCTAGGGAAACTAAGTTCAGGAGCTAGTCCTCCAATCCAGGTAATGCTCAAATGATTTTGATTTTAGCAGGGGACATCTTGGGAAGGTGTCATCCATTCAAAAGAGTCAGAATATCTTTCTCCAAAAATCATTTATAAATAAAAAGAACAGAGAATAATGGAGTTTTGGAAGCTATGCTGTCTGACCCTGTTTTAGCCACAAGCAAGCACCGTCTTTCCATTTACCTCAAAGGACATCACGAGAGTCTCCCAAGTAAAATCAATTCATTAATATTTTACAAACAAATACACACCACATCACACTGCTAGAAGAGGAAGGGGAGAGAAGGTGTCACTGAATCCAGCCAGAGGCTGTCCCAGTTCCAATAGGTTGGGAATTATTGCTTTCAAGGCCAGCTTAGCTTCCTTATTGATCAGTGAAACTTATCTCTCAGTTTACAACTGCTGAAAATATCTCCTAGGATGCCCACAGAGATAAACATTAACTCTAGGGATTAATGTCAATCAACCTCATAAAGAAAGACACTGCTCTTTAACTCTGGGCACAATCTGTTTCCCGACATTGATGTTTTAGATCTGAGTATTCAGGACCACATTGTGTGTTTAAATGAGTAAAATCAGCACATTTCTGAAATAAAGACAAGACAACTGAGGTATCTTTAAATGACTCTAAGAGAAAATTTCAGTTTACTGGTGCATAATAATTTGTTATCCTTAAGTAGAATTTCAAAATCATCATACGGAAGATCACTTTGGTAAAAGTGACAGATTTCCAGGATCTTTGCTTAAAAGAAGGGGGAAAAAGGACTTGTTGGAAAAGAAAAAAAAGAGCAAAGCACCAAAAGAGATATGTTCACTGGTTCTTTTCTGGAAAAAAGTATTTTTTTAAAAAAAAATTTCTCTTTTTTAAAAAAAGAATAATCTGTATGGTTTGTTACAGTCTTTTATCACTGTTCTTTAAACATATTGTTCACTTGAATCATAAAAATAGGATTTTTATGTTTATTATGGCTTTGGAAGAAAATTATATCCAAGACACTTTATAGCTTCTAAAGTATGACATCCTTTGCTTTGCCACACCCTAATAGTGAGGACAATAATTCACTCATAAAGATTGATAGCTGGCATTTGTATAGAAGCTATTCAGTTATTGCATGAGAATTAAAATAAAATTATCTTCTCACCAAAGGAGTTAGTAATCACCCCAGGCTAAGACCAGGGTGGAGTCTGGAGAAATTATGTGTTCTGAGGATCTTTATTTCTTCATGAAATTAGTAACTTCCTTGCACATTAAATGAATTACATTAAACATAAATGTCTATTTGCAACACATGAACCCACCTACATGAATCTAAAAATAGAAGATTCTACTTTTTAAAATGTTATTTTGACCAGCTTTGATTTTCAGACACTTTTCAAAAACTATTCTCCCCAAATTCAGTTTTGCTCTTCTCAATGCAGGCAAATTGCCCAGTGACTGTTTTTGTGCAGGAGACTGCAGGAACAGCCCCTAAGGCTGGACAGCTCATGCATCACTCATAGATCTATATTCACAAACACACAAACACACGCACTCACACACATGCACACATACACACTTCTAAGGTAAAAAAGGGCACAGCCGAAATGGATGCCCTGATAGGTATTTCAAGGTATTTTTCTCTCACAAATTATTTCCAAAAAAATCTGTTCTTGTGCAGAATTTCCTGACCTTTCTTAGTCTGTGACACACCTTTGAACTTGCCAGGGTACACTGGGGGGTATCCACCCCATCCACTCATCCACCAGTCCAGCCATCTGTCCATTCACAATAATCACCTCCCACACACACATATGTTTACACACATACATATATATCACACAGATATGCATTTTTGTGATTAAATTATATGTATGCATTACATATGAAATGTCTTTTTTATCACATACATGTACGTATTGAAACATCAATACTAGGGAAAAGATTGCATTTTCTAGGTCAGAAAATGTAGGTGTTTAGAAGAAACATCTGTCTGCGGGTCGCTGATTAACATTAATTCTAGGAGTGCATGCTTTCTCTGCACACCTCCTAGATGATTCTTTTATGAAAGCATAAACCAAAAGCAAAGTTGTCATGACCAATAAAGAAATTAAACCCACTTTTGTAGAGCACATTCCCAGTACACAGTTAAACATGAGGTGATTGACTTGAAGTGGTCATTTCAAAGCTTTTCAGTTTGCAGTTGTTATATTCTGTTATAATGATTGTGACAAGGGGCTAGTATTCATTCATAAATTAATGTGAATTCGTATAATCTAATGTTTTCCCCCAAACACCTTGCTAAAAATCAATCTCCCTGCTGGAACAAAAGCTTTTATTTTAAGGACTTCTAAAATGGGGAGAAATAGGAGGAAGAGTGAGCCAATTTTCACAGCCTGAGGCATGGTGGAGAAGAGAGTAGGGTTGCATGAGATACTCGGGACATGAGAACAGTGAGTGCCTGGGCTAGTTGCAACACCAGATGGTGGGAGACAAATATAGAAAGGGAGGGTCGTACCAAATACCATCTTCCTTAATTTGACAGTTTTGATGAGGGTATAAATTGTGATTATAAAATGGACAGGTTTTTTTTTTTTATCTCTCTGAATTTCAGCTAATTTTTATAGCCTAAAGAAGCTAGATATGTTTTCATAGATTTAGAGCTGGAAGGGGAATTCGATGGTATGTAACCCAACCTTCACATTTTACAAAGGAGGAAACTGATTCCAAATGATTAAGAGATTCACCCAAGGTCATATGGGTAGTAAGTGGTAAAATAAGGATTCAAACTCAGATCCTTTTCCTCCAGAGTGAGCACTCTTGCCACTGTGCCACATAACTCTAGTAAAATCATACCCTCAAGAGCAATAACAGATTAAAATGGAAAGGGGCAACAGACAGATATAAAATGGACTGGATTTTCCTATAAGTTGTAAAACCCTGAAGTAAGTATATTTTTATTAGATTATTTTCTAGTTTTAGATTGTTCTTCCCAGCTCTTTTTGAATGAAGAGTCTTCTCCAGATATTTGTGGTCTTGTGTTCATTGAAATCTAAGGTACTGTGTACGCTTGTCTCAAGGTCTTATTTATATGGTATCTTCCACTATTTGCTTTCATATTTTCTATCAGTTCCTGGTAGTTTTGATAATTACTACTTTGTTGTCTAATTTGAAATCTGTTTACATTAAAACTCCTTTCTCCATTTTTTTTTTGTTTTCTATTTCTTGGTATCCTCGTCCTTAGTTACTATATTCTTACTACTTTGTCTAATTATTTTATTTATTTTGTTACTATTTTGTCAAATTCTATAAAATATCACTTTTAATTTGATTGTTATAACACTAAATCCATAGATTAATTTTTTCTATTTTGAACTACCTCAGCCACAAATAATGAAGATCTTTCTAAATATGCAGGTCTTCCTTTATTTCTATAAAAAAATGTTTACAGCTGTAGTTCTTTAAGTCCTGTATATATTTTAGTAGGTTAATTCTCAGATAATTAATGCATTTTGTTGTCATAAATAGAATTCTTTACCTTGGGTTTTGTTAGCAATCCATAGAAAGCTTGATGATTTTCCTGATTTATTTTACACTCTGCTATTTCACTATTGCACTGAAGCTATTTTTGCTTATTCTTTTGCTTTCTGTAAGGACACCATCATACCATCCACATACAGAAATAATTTGCCCCCTTTGCCTATGATTATTAATTAAAATTATTTTTGTCTGATGCATTTAGCATACTATATTAAATATTAGTGGAAACAGTAGACATCCTAGCTTTAGCTCTCTATTACCTGAAAAATTTACAGTGTTTCTCTGTCACGAAAAATCTTAGCTTTTGTTTTTAAACAGATTTCTTATTATATTAAAGAAAGTCTCTTTTTAACCCCATAATTTTGGCATTTTTAAAATAATTGAGTGCTCTATTTTTTGAAGATTATATCTCTTGGTATGACCAGTACTTTTATTATTTTGTTTTATTAACGTAATTGTATTTATACTTTTTCTAACGTTGAACCAATTTTTACAATACTAGCATAAATCCAACCTGATTAGGGTGAGTAATGTTTCAAATAGATTGCTACAGGCTCTTTTCTAATATTTAAGACTTTGTATCAATATTAATTAATAATGTTGATTTATAATTTTCTCAGCTTTATCTCCCCTTGTTTTGGTAATTCAGGCCACATTTGTTTTGAAGAAAGAATTTAACAAGGTGCCTTCTTTCCATGTTTTGTACCTGGTTACATAGCAAATGTTTACATTGTTCTTTATATCATAGGAAATTCTGAAAATTCCAAATTGTGGGTGACTCAAAGGGCAATGGAAAGATATGTGACAGACTTATGTATTATCAATTATTGTTTACATATAGAACATGATGTAACATTATTAAGACAACATAGGATCAGGAAATGATATGGGGCATTCATGTAGCAATTTTAATGATTAACAAATGAGCAGTGCTGCACTGATACGTATAAAATATTAAAGACTCTACAGGAAATCTTCCAATGTTTTAACTAGATCCTCTAATGAGGACTGACGGAAAGAAACAGACAAAAATCATACAGGATTAGGAGATTTAAATGATTTGTAATTTGATCAAGTAGAGAAAATACCCATCAGAGAAGTACTTCAGTATTTTCTTGATTATTCAGAGACTAATCCAGTTCATAAATTTGTTTATTTGGTAGTTTTTTCTTAATGCAGATTTACTGAGAACATCTACATGCATGGCAGGTTTGTGGATTCTTCAGGTACTAGACTTTAGAGTCAGGAAAACCTGGATTTGAATCCCACTTCACACATTTACTACTTGTTTGCCATTGGGAAATTCACTTAACTTCTAACTGCCTCAGTTTCCTCATCTACAAAATGAAGGGGAAGAACTTAATCATCCCTAATGGTACTTTCAGATTGAAAACTATGATCCTATAACCCTTGTCTCCCTTAATTCTTTTCCTTCAGTCACATTATTCCTGTTCCTAGAGTGAAGAGTCATAAAGAGAATAATAAGCTTGAATGATTTCATTGGCTCCTAGATTTGGTTTAAAAAGGATATAAGTGGAAAGAAAGAGCAGTGTCAGGGTAGATGGCAAGATGGTGGTGGAAGATGTCTGAATGAGATATGAAGTATGACCTGGTCTGATATTCTAGGATTACCTAGTTGGGCCACTTGAGTTTGTTCTTACTCATCAATGTAGTATTTATTAGATAGCCAGATACATAGATAGATAGATACACATTTTATATTCATTTTATATTCTTCATACCACCTAGTACTCAGAATTAAGGGCTTGAAGGTACTCAGATGATCATCAATCCTCTTGGTGATTATCAATCCCCTTGGTGATTTGGTTCTGCTACCCAAGCAGCTTGCTACAGAGAAGTCGGAAAGAAGTTACTACATTAGAGAAATGAAGGGAAACCCTTTCTTTCAGTTGTTCTCATCCTCAGCTCAATGTAAGACAGAGAAGGTAAGCTGAAGCAGTATAGTCAGTCTTATTGATGGGAATCTAGGTGAAAATGTGAGTGTCACAGGCCTTGCAGGGAGATATAACAAAAGCTGTGAGTCAGGTCTTTGGGAGAAGGTAGGTACACTGAGCAATAGGTTAAAGCAAAGAAAGACCAGGAAGCAACATACCTGGAACTGGGTTTGTTTGCATCATGGAAGTGAAAGGCTACCTGAGGCATTGACATTATTGGTATCCTGGCCAAGAAACGGTAACTGAAGATTGAAAAATCATGTCTTCTAAAGAGGGGGCATCCCCTGTGTTGGTGACTCCCAGGCCCAATTTTGAAGATTTGAGGTATCTCCAATTATTTCATGAGAGCATTATTCAATTCACAAACTAAAATAAAATTTTAATCCCCTTTAATGTAAAATAATTAACATTCCCCCAGGGCACTTGGAAAGGGAAGGGAGGAAAATCCCAGCTAACAATAGACATTAGGTTGTCCCTTAAAAAGGTTGGGATTCTTACTGTTTATTAATAGAGTCCTTGGATTCCTGGTTCCCCAGCAGAGCCTGTGTCTGAAGTTCTACCTACCTGCCAGCTTTGATTGAACTTTTAATTACTTAGTTTCTGTTAGCATCCCCACACCCAGAGACCTCCAGGTCATAGGTGTGTGTGTCTAATAAATCATAGAGATGGATAAATAATATTGGCAAGAATGGGGCTCAGCCCAGGGAAGCTCTTGAGGAGTCCAATATACATGAAGAACGCAGAAGCTCCCTGAGGTTGGGCAACTCTTCATTGTGGTAGGGACAATAGGAATCATCACATGACATGCTATTGTACCAATACTTCTGAAATATACATATAACCAAACATCAAAATTCCTGATATGCAGGTCCAGGCTCCCTGTTAAGTGCTTGATCAACAACTCTACAATAAAGGAACTACATTTACAGAGTATCTTTTGGGGGCCAGACTAAAAGTAATCATAACTAGCTTTTATACAGCACTTGTATTTTTCTAATGCTTCATGTATTACTTTATTTGATCTCACAACAATCCTGGGAGGTAGCTGCTGTAATTATTCTCATCTTAGAGTTGAGGAGACTGAGGCAAACAGAGGTTAAGTCACTTGCTCAGTCACATAGCTAGTAAGTGGCTTAGGCAAGACTCAAATTCAGGTCTTCTCTAATAAACTGCTTCATTTAATGGTGAAAGGTCTGAGAAGGGTTTGGCAATTTAGGTGTCCCCAAATAGGGTAGATCCCCTAGAGGAAATAGATGCCTCAAAGCAAGTGGGTATGGAAGCCTGGCCCAACATAAAGAAAAAAGACTTCACCTGAGGGAAGGCTCTGTGTCTAATATCAGGGCTGTCTGACCATCCATTTCAAAAAGGGTGAGAAGGGGGTAGAAAAGGAATATGGACAAAAAGGTCATAAATTAGAGAATGCTGCAATTTTCCTTTTTTAAGCTTTATTTATGCTTTTATTTTGCATCACAATAGTTTTTTTATATGTACCTCTCCTCCACTCTCTCAACCCCCTAAGGATCCTTCCCTCATAACAAAGAAACAAAAAACTAGCCAAGCACAACCAACTGCCAATAGCTATTTCTGATAGTATGTACACCATTCCAAATCCGTTGTCCCCTACCTATTCAATGAGGAGAGAAAGGTACATTTTTAATCTCCTTTCTGAGCCAAGATTGATGAATATAATGATTGCAGAACATTTACTTTCCTTTCATCATTCTTTTTATCTACATCACTGTAGTCATTGTGTATCTTCTTATCCTGGCTCTGCTTCTCTCTGCATCAGTTCATTCAATTCTTCCCATGTTTCTCTGAATTCCTCATATTTCTCATTTCTTACAGCACAATAATAGTCACACACCACAGTTTTCCAATCCAGCCCCCAGTCAATAGGCACCCACTTTGCTTTTAGCTCTTTGCTGCCACAGAAAGTGGCTCTGTGAATGTTTTGCTATTCAGTCTGGGTGGGGCTTTTCCTTCTCTCTTTGATTTCCATGAAATAGATTTCCAAATGCTGTGGTTTTCAAGAAGTTAGGGATGTGGTGAAAACTATGAACTGCAAAGATGGTCATATCAGCCAACATGTATAGGTATGAGGGGTGCTGTGAAGGTGAGGTGATTAAGGTTTGCCTAGACCTGAGAGCAACTTGGAGTATGACTACTCTACTATTAGGAATTTGCCAGAAATGTTGAGAAGCATGTTACATTCCTGTCTCATGGGTTTAGTAATACCCAACACTAGTGCTTACCTGGCTAAGAAGAACTACTATCATTAAAAATAGGAAGGAAAAAAAACCAACCACACTGACTTTATAGCTATGACTAATGCCATAAAATAGAGAAACAAGTAAATGGGCATGTTCAGTAAAGGAAAGTAGTGATTTTTTCCCCTGAATTTCTTTCCCCTTTAGCACTTGGATGATACAGCCATAATAAAGCTGCTAGGCTTTGTCACGCTTTGTAGAAACAACAGCAGGCCAACAAAGACTTAAGTGTACCCCAGTAGACATAAAGTCATCCTTAATTAGAGCTAAAGAAAATCATTTGCCCAGACATCTTGGTGACAGGCCAGAGGTTGGCAGCTGCCATGCATCCAAGCTAAAGTGGGTTAATACAGACCAATGATGGGTGCTCTTGTCCTGCTTCAGCTGGTGGATGGGTGAAGACCTATCCCAAGGAGGGGAAATTCCCAGGCAGCATAACTGGTGAGGGCAGGAAACCCCCAAACTGAGCCAAAGCTTTCATGTTTGCTAGAGAAGTTGGGAAGCAACAGTAAATTATTTTATCAGGCTCAGCTGCCATCTTCTTTGAAGTGGAAGGGGTGGCAAGCTGGGTACTCCCCATTCAAACCAAAAGGGGAGTTCTATAGAAAATGAAAAGGAACTTAGACTGCATGTCCTCTGATTGGTATGGTGAGCATTTCTTTCAACATTTAATAACAAACACTTGTAGATCATCAATGAGGTATCTCTCCCTGTACGAGACATTGTGAGATTATATAAAAGACATGGAAGATAAAACCTTTGTGTGTTTTTTTCCTTAATAGTATTTTTTTTTCAATTACACATAAAGATGGTTTTCAACAATCATTTTTGTACAATTTTGAGTTCCAAATTTTTCTCCCTCCTCCCCAAGACAGCAAGCAATCTGATATAGGTTACACATGTACAATCATGTTAAACATATTTCCATATTAGTCATGTTGTGAAAGAAGATTCAAAACAAAAGGGAAAAACCATAAGAAAGAAAAAAAACAAAAAAAGTGAAAATAGTATGCTTCTATCTGATTTCAGACTCCATAGTTCCTCCTCTGGATATGGTTAGCATTTTCCATCACAAGTCTTTTGGAATTGTCTTGGACCATTGTATTGCTGAGAAGAGCTAATTCTATCATAGTTAATCATCTCACAATGTTGCCGTTGTTGTGTACAATGTTCTCCTGGTTCTGCTCACTTCATTCAGCATCAGTTCATGTAAGTCTTTCCAGAAAACCTTTGTTCTTAAGGAACTGACAGCCCACAGTCTAGCTGAAAAGTTATGAGTCATAAATGGGAAATACATAAGGATCAAGGTAATGTACATATTAATAATTAATTCACTCAGATCACTAGCATCTAAATATACAGTTTAAAATGCAGTTAAATATTTTGATGCTTCATCCACAGGATTCCAAATGCTCACACATTTGGAAACATCTGGATTTTTGGCCTTACATAAACTAAGACATCCTAGTATTAAAACTTTTCATTTTCCTAGGTGTTTGAGCATTTAAAAAAATATTTTTTGCATGATGTATGGACACAGCCTATGCCTTAACTCCTACCAAGCGCCTGAGGTACTTTCTCAATAGCCACCTCTTCATCATTCTTTTGGTGAGTATATTGTAGATGGAGTTCCTAGAAGACCAAACTAAAAAATTAAATGCCTAAATGAATACTACTATGAAGACTATCAAGTTCAAGCGTAAAAATGTCTTGAGGAACCTGACTGCTTAAATGTTCACCTCTTTAATTTGTGCTTGTTTATCCCATTTCTTTGACATTTTCAGGTATTTAGAAGTCAATGATAACATGTCTAAGACCTTCTCTGGAGTCTCTGGTTTAGGTCATTTGTGTTATTCTTTGGTGGGAGGGGAGTTATGATTAGCACCCCCTTCCCAGTTTATTCAGCCAGCCTAACCATGCACCTTCACTTTCTGTGGGAGAATTAAAAAAGGATATTCATGTTTGAAAAATGTGTTGACTCCTGGCAGGTGCTTGGGAATTTTATTTCTTTAATACTCATTCCCCATACTTCCCTTCTCTGCTTTTGAATTCTGCAACTTAAGACTCACCCACCATAAATTATTCTTCATTTGTATTTAACCTTATGAATGAATGGTAGTAAATTTCTCAAAGCTAAAATCACTTCTTCTATGAAGTCCTTTAATCTCTAGGAACATCACTTTCCCAGTTTTCAAAAGATGGATAACCATCCTAGCTCTACATGCCCCTAAGGATTATTGCAAAGATCAAATGACAAAAATGTATGTGAAAGTATTTTTGTAACTAAATTCCATGTATTAAATTTTTATTTCCCATTTGCTGTCTCTAGAGAAAAAAATAATAAATTATTTTTAAAAGTACTTTCCCTCAACTGTTCAAAATTTGTCTTTTATCCGGGCTCTTTCTTACACTGGGATTCTCCTGAAGAGTTGGTAACAGAGCTACTACAAAGAATGACCAAGGACTGAGGATCTTACTTCCAGCAAGTTTGAAAAGAGGGGGAAAAATTCAGTGTCCTTCATAGAGTATATAACATTTGTTTTTGTGCCAAATTTCTCTAAAATAATTGCTGCCTGTACTTACAATGCAGGTAGGTGTCTCTTAGAAAAGAGAAGGGGGTTTATGGAACATTTCCTCCTTCTGCAGGTTATCATATCCTTGTGCGTGTGTGTGTGTGTGTGTGTGTGTGTGTGTGTAATTGTATGTATATATATTATATTGTATGTATATTATATTGAATGTATATATGTGGATATGGATATAAAAGCAACAAATTGTTGCTTTTAAAAATGCACAAAGGACTTCAATGTATAAACAAATAGGAAAAGAAAGATCTAAAAAGGAAGAAAGAGATTCTGACCTGTGGTTAGAGGGCAAAGGATAGAAAAATGTTTCAAGGGAGAAAGGGAAGGGCCACTGAACACTAAGAGTTAAACAATAAAAATTAAGCTCTTCCCAAATAGAATGAAGGTAGATATACTGGAGCAAAAACAACTGCTTATCCTCTGAGGATTGATAATATGCATCCACAGCCATCCAATGAGCCACAGAGATCATCCAATAAAGGTCAGAGGAAGAGGAAATAAGTTTGGTATCTGCCTGCAGAGGAATACTGAGGCAGCTATTTGTTGACTCGACATTCGCAACATAAAAGTGTGCTATCTTTCCAGGGGATGTATCCCAGTTGTTATGGAAAGTCTTTCAAGACTTTTCAAACCTTATGATTATTACCCACTTCTGGTGCTTCAAATGAGTATAAATGATACCGCCAGGAAAAATCTAGAAAGTATTGCAATAGATTATGAAGTTTTGGGGAGTAAACTGACATCTTTAGAGATACAGGTAGAATTGTAATTATTGCTGCTGATTAAAGGAAAAGGTGTTAGAAGAGAAAGACAGATTTGAGAAGGGTATAGCAGGTTAACATGATGTCTAAGAATAGATTTTGGATTTCTGAACCATGGCTTAAAAATATAGGAATATGATGGGATCTTGGCCAGGGATGGGGTGCACCTTACAAAAGCTGGTAAAAAAAAAGTCTTTGTTTGGAGTCCTGAAAATCTAAATAAAGGGGCTTAAACAGAAAGCTTGATATAGTGCAGGGAAAAGACAAGCAGAATTTCACAGGAAATAAAGTCCGAAGTAGGAATCAGCAATAAAATCAATGGTCTTGGATGTCTGTATATCTGAGGAATATAGAAGGCAGCATGATACCGTAGAAAGAGTACTGGATTTGGAGTCGAAGGACCTGGGTTCAGAGCTGAATATACCAAGTTAACTACTTGTGTATCTTTCTGCAAATCCCTTAACCATTCTGGACCTTGATTGCCTTATCTGTAAGGCAAGAGATTGGACTAGACAGTCTTAAAGTCCCTTCCGGCTCTAAATCCATGTTTTAATGAGTCTATGCACAAATATACAAAGTATAGGCAATAAAGCAAGGTGAATTAGAGATTCAAAGAGACAAATTTCACTTCATAGCCATCAGTAATAGGATACAAAATGGAAGTATGGCTTTGAAAGTTAATTTATTCAAAACAAATGGGATAGTCTAAAAGAAGGCAAAAGGAGAATAGCACTAGATATTGAGAAAATATTCTCATGTGAAGAAATCCAAGAACTAGGATGGGAAAGCTTGGAGGAGAGCTTTGGGAGATCAACAGTGGCAAAAATCGAAATGATACTTTCATCATAATACCCTACAGACCACCTAGAGAGAGGTAGAGAAACAGATCACAACCTGTCATAGACATGACATAATAGTCAGAGGAGACTCCAATTATCCAGACATCTGCTAGAAATCGACATCTCTGCCAAAAACAGAGCAGCTAATAATTTCTTGACTTTACTTAATTTCATCTTTCAAATGGTGGCTGGGCTGTCAGTGCATTTGGTGAAGATCATAGGATGTAGAATGAGAAGGGCCCTCAGATATCACCTCATCCAACCCCGTCCTTTTGCAGATGAAATAACCGTAGCCAGAGATGGGAAATGGCTTTCCCAAACTCATAGACTGAGTTAACAGCAGAAGCAAAATTTAAAGCTAGATCCCTTTAAATAAAAATGCAATATTTTTTCCCTCTGCCAAGAAGGCAGTGTTCTGACTTGGTGAGAAATATTTAGGTTGGTCCATGTCTACCTTTCCTTACAGGTTCATAGGCTCATAGCTTTAGAGTAGGAAGAGAACTCAAAGGGTATCAAATCCAACCCTTTATTTTTTTATCCACATAAATTGAGGCCCAGAAAAGTTAGAAGACTTGTCTCAAGTCACAGAGACAACACAATGGCAAATCTAGGATTCAAACCCATGTCCTTTGACTCAAAGCCTCATGCCCTTCTCACTGTACCACACTCTTCTCCATACTTCATGTACAAGAATGATAGTAAAAGGAGTAGCTAGCATTTATAGCAACCTCTATAAGTGATGCACTGAGCTAAGTGCTTTTACAAGTGTTACCTCATTTGATCTTCATAACAACGCTGGTATCTAGGTGCTTTTATTATCCCCATTTTATAGTTGAAGAAACTGAGGTAAACAGAGGTTAAATGACTTGCCCAGATTCACAGAATTTGTAAATATCTGAAGCTGGATTTGAACTCAGGCCTTTCCAACTCCAGGCCCAGCACTCTATTCACTGTGCCACCTAGCTGCCTCAATACTTCTGATTGGCCCACAGTTCTGAAGAGGATGAGTTCTCACTGACACATTCTCTTGTCAAGCCTAATCTGAGAGGAAGTCTTTCTCTGTGCAAGGGCTCAGGCATGGCATGGAATTTGATGACCATATCCTTGTTGGCACCATCCACGAAGCCACTGAGTTAACGCCCAATCTAATATAAAGTGTTTGTGAAACCAGTGTCACATGGCTGTGCGGATGAGCCCCAAAATAACCAATTCACATCAACATAAAGTGGTGTGATGAAATAGACCTGTCATTGCATCAATGTACATATCCCCTCCAATGCTGCTGGTTGCAACCATCCCATGCAACTCTTGTCCATGTCCTCCCATAAGTTTATCAAACTGTGAGGATGATGGTCTCCATATCATTGGTTACAGCTCATAAAAGATGACTCAGAACGGGCTATTCCCTGAAGTCATTATTGCAATATAGTCCAGTAGACAAGAAATCTAGTAAAATAGCCACGTTAATTCCACTCCTATGGATAATAAACCACTAAATGCCTACTCTGTGGTAAGTGTTCTGCTGGGGTTACAGTGACAAAAATGAAATCATCTTACAATTTGGTTGAGGACACAATATGTACACATACAGGTACATATAAAATGTGAACAAGGCGATTGGGGGAGAATGTGGAAACACTGATGGGGGGATATCAGGAAACCCTTGTATGGAAAGTGGTACTTGAGCTGAGCCTTGAAGGAAACCAGGGATTCTGAGAGGCAGAGGTAAGCATGGAGTACAGTCCAGGAATGGGGAACTGCCAATGCAAAAGCTTAGAGAAATGAAATAGAGTACCATATACAGGGATTAGCAAGAAAGTTAGCTTGGCTGTATGACAGTACAGAGGTAGAAAGGTAGGTAGAGGTAGAAAGATGCAAGAAGCCTGGAAATTGGGGTTGCAGATAGGTTGCAAAGGACTTTAAATGCCAAACAGAGGAATTCTGAAGATAGTAGAGAGTAAAATTACTTACACATTCTTTTCAAAGCTTGTGCCCAAAGTGTTAGCCACCATCACAAAAACTACTGGAAACTACTGCAAAACTGTTTTCTCTTCAGGCCAAACCGGCGTGTGTAGCGGTCTGCACCTGCACAAATGCATTCTTGGAACCTGAAGGGGAAATATAAAGAACTGGAGAAAGGCAACTCAAATGGCAAAGAAGATGCAGGCCTAGGTGGGGAGGAAGGGATTAATTCATATTCATAGTATCAGGATCCATGAATACATTCGCTCAATCGCAGAATTCTAAAACTAGAGTAGTCCTTCTAAATTTTAATAAGGGTATTTTAACCCAAGTAAAAGGAAGTCTTGTTTTATAGAACAATGAGTGAATTTATAGAACTTGTCATACTAATAGGTGGTACAATTTAATACAACTCAGTTCAATTCAATAAGCATTTATTAAGAACTTATCATATGCCAGTTGTTGAGCTAGAGGCTGGGGAAGCAAAGACAAAAAAAATAAACAAATAATCTTTGTCTTCAAGGAGCTTTTATTTTGGGAGGAGATATACACAGATAAATACACATGTGGTATATAAAAGTAATTGGAAGGGTGGGAGACAGGGAGAGATTGAAGCAATCAGTATGGCCTCTGACCTGAAGGCATAGATATAGACTAAAGACATATAGATGATCATAGGGTCATAGTTGGAGTTAGAGGGGCTTTTAGAAACCATCAAATCCAACCTCCTCCCTTCAATTGAAGATGGGTAAACTGAGGCTCAAATAGGCAAATTGCTCGCCCAAAATCACACAAAAAATAATACCCAGCGCTCTGTCTATTGTACCATGTTGCTATCTCTAGGATGGGTTGAGATAAGTTTATGTACCATACCTCTATTATTGGTTATTAAGAGAACTTAGGAATATCCGAGACACATTCTTAACCTTCTAAGGTGGACAGCAATGCTGCCTGCCATTACACACCCCTGTCGTTGGAACCTCCATCAGCAATGGACATGTGGAATAAGCTAAGGATCAGTTTCCTCCAATCCACAGCAGCAGTGGCCTTCATTATGCTTATGGGACTTGGGTGGGAACTGTAGGCCACAAACCCGATGTCAGTCAAAGTTTTAGGAGTCAAATTCACTTATATCTAAGAAGAACAGAAGGTTAAGCATGGCACTACTTAGAGTCAAAGGAATGGATAAAGTGTCCTTGCAAGGTGCCTTCAACCCCAAGGTGGGTAGATAAGATTAGTCTATCGTTAAACAGCTAACCCTACTCTTAGGCCCCACTGATACCTAAAGAAAAGAGCTTAAGAATGGATCCAGTTAGGGGCAGCTAGGTGGCACAGTGAGTAGAGTACCAGCCCTGGAGTCAGGGGGACCTGAGTTCAAACCCAGCCTCAGACACTTGACACATTTACTAGCTGTGTGACCTTGGGCAAGTCACTTAACCCCAATTGCCCTGCCTTCCCCCCTCCAAAAAAAAAAAAAAAGAAAGAAGAATGGACCTGGTTGGAGGCAGGAGAATGTACTAAATGACCTCTGAGGTCCTCAGCCACCCAGAAAGCCAATGAAAAATAATAGCTCTTACCTAGTGCTCACCCTTGGCCAATCTCCAGCTTATACTAACTGCTGTCATGGTGCTGTCACCCTGAAAGGGTGAGAGCATATTTTTAAACAGGATTTACTTCCATTATTCCACAACCTGAGCCGATGAGTCTGTAAAAACAATGCGTGGGGACAACCTTCTTTCATTACCTGCCATTTGATCAGTGCACTGACATCTCTGAGACTCAGGAAGCTATTTTCACATCGTATTCACTCAGTCAATGAGATGTGAACTGAGTTCCCTGGCACCCGCCCCCAAGGTTTCGATGTTTGTCACGGTATAGAGTTTTCAGAGGGACTTGAGTACAGCTGTTATCAAGCCCAGAGAACCAGAACTCTTTTTTTTTTTAACTGAGTAAAACACAAGACCACCAGTGAGGGAGGGAAAGCACCACGGATTCTGTGACTAAGGAAGGCATTTGAGAAAGGGGCTAATAAGTGTTGTTGTCTTCTCTTCCCTTTCCTCCCCTGAACGAACCTCAGATACTCCTGAAATCTCTCTTTAAATAACATTCATTCAATAAATATTTATTAAGTGAAAATTCTGTGCCCACCTCTATTCTAAGAACTAAAGTGATCACCAGGAAGTATGAGGATATTAAAGATTAGTTGAGGAGATGACTTAGACAACGTGACAGTTCAGCCAATAAGTCAACAAGCATTTTGTAAAGCACTTACTCGATGTCAGGCACTGGGCTGAGTCCTGGACACGTGCAGAAAGGCAAAAACGTTTCCTACCCTCAAGGAAGATACCTTCTAAAGAGAGAAGACATGTAAATAGCTAGTTAGGTATAAGATACGCACCGAGTAGATGCAAAGTCATCTGAAAGAGGAAGGCACTAGCAGCAGAGGAGCCTGGGAAAGGCCGACAGGGGAGGTAGGATTTGAAGCTGAGACTTAGTCTTAGAAAAAAGCCAGGGAAAGAATTAGAAATTGAGGGAACGCCCATCAATTGGGAAATAGCTAGACAAGTTGTAGTATATGAATGTAAAGGAATACTATTGTTCCATAAGAAATAATGAGCAAGCAGATTTTAGAAAAACCTCGAAAGACTTAAATGAACTGATGCTGTTCTGCTGTGAGCAGAACTGGGAGAACATTGTACGCAGTAACAGTAACATTGTGCAATGACCAACTTTGATAGACTTAGCTCTTCTCAGCAATATAATGATCTGAAACAATTGCAAGTCTCGTGATGGAAAATGCTATCCACGTGCAGAGAAAGAACTACAGAGTCTGAATGCAGATCAAAGCATACTATTTTCTTTTTGTTTCTTTATTTGTTTTATTTTTTCTTTCTCGTGGTTTTTTTTCCTTTTGTTCTGATTCTTCTTACACAACATGACTAACATGGAAATATGTTTAATATGATTGTACATGTATAGCCTATTTCAGATTGAATGCTGTCTTGGGAAGTGGGGAGGGGAGAGAGGAAGGGAAATTTAGAACTCAAAATCTTATAAAAGTAAATGTTGAAAACTAAAAATAAATTAGTTAATTTTAAAAAAGAAAAAGCCAGGGAAGTTAAAAAGTGAAGAGAGAGAAAGCAATTCAGGCCTGGGAATAGCCAGAGAAAAGTCATGGAGATGGGAAGTGAAGCATTATAGGTAGGTAAAAAAGAGTGAATGGACCATTGCAGCTGGATCATAGTGTGCATGGAGATTATTAAAGTAGAAGAATGGAAAGGCAAGATCATGGCCTTAAAAGCTGAAAAGGACCTTAGACAGCATCTAGTCCAATCTCCTCATCTTACAGATGAGGAAAGTGATTCTCAGAAAGGTGAAATAGCTTCCCCCAAAGTCTCACAGCTGACTAGTGGCACAGCTAGGATTTAAACCCAGGTCTTCTTGCCTCTAAGTCCAGTGCTTTTTCTACTTTGTCAAAGATGTCATTTCAAGGCTGCTCATCTCAGATTAAATGCTATGATTTTGTAGAGGGAGAGATCTAGGACAAGAACCTAAACTCTCACTTCTGTGATCTTTCCATTACACCAAGGTGCCTTTAAAACCTTATTTTCCAAATTAAATAGTAAGTTCCCTGAGGATCTAGACCATGTCATCTGCTTAGAATACCTAACAGAAAGAGACAAAAGATGTATTTTTAAAATACATATTGAATCGAAATACTTATAGGAACTTTCCCTCAGTCAATTTGCTGTGTCTAGTTGTAAGATGTATCTGACTGGATTCCATGTTATTACCACTAAAAACGCATGGCAAAGACAGAGCTGCTTCACAATGATTATCCATGCTCAATCTTCCCATCTCAAAGGCCATGGCAACTTTCTACTGACTTAATAAAAAAGATGTTCTGTGGCCCTTCTGGAATTACTGTTGTCTTCTTGGTTCATCCAGTCTATTGCCAAATCTTTCCTTCCATTTGTCTAATTTGTCTGTTCTTTACTATAGTTATAATCACGCTTTCAGTCCTAATGATCATCTCTCATCTGGGCACACTTCTCTACACTAGATTCCTTACCTCCAATACTTTCAACCCCACCTATCACCAACAATGCTCCCTAAATTGTCTTGTAGAAGAAAAAGCATTACACTTCCAATTAAGAGATCAGGGGTTCAGAATTTAGCTCCATGACTTACTATCTATAGGACCACCGGCATTCAGACAGTCAAAAAATAAGTATTTATTAGATGCCTAGTATGTGCCAGGCATTGTGTTGATCTCTGGGGAAACAAAGAAAAGCAAAACACAGTCCTTGATTTCAAGGAGTTACAATCTAATGGAGGAAAAAACATTTAACTAAGCAAAGAAGATATATGCAGGACAAGTTGGCAACCTTAGAGGGAAGGCACTAGCATTAAAAGGGAATGGGAAAAGCTCTTCATAGGAGATAGGGTATTAGTCAGAACCTGAAGAAAGTCAGGAGGCAGAAACAAGTAGGGAGAAAATTTTGAGCATGAGAAACAGTCAGTGAAAACACTCAGTAGGTCAATGAAGTGTATGCAAGGAACATCAAGGATGCCAGTGCCGTTGGATCAAAGAATACATAAGGGTGAATAAGAGTTAAAAAGACTGGAAAAGGAAAAGGGAGCCAGGTTGGGAAGTGCTTTGAACACCAAATACAGCATTTTATGTTTGATCTTGGAGATGATGAGGAGCCACTGGAGTTTATGGAATGGGGGTTGTCCTCTAAGAAGATCAATTTAAAAGCAAAGTGGAGGATCAGTTATAGAGTGGGGAGAGATTTGAGGGAGAGAGATTGACCTGCAGGCTATTGAAACAGTCCAAGCAGGAGGTGATGAGGGACTGCACGAGGGTAGTGGCAATTGTCAGAGAAGAGAAGGAGGTATGGACAAGATATGTTAAGAAGGTAAAATCAATAAGATTGGGTTACAGTTTAGATATGGGAGACGAGAGAGAGTCAAGAATGACACCCAAGTTGGGGGGCCAGGATGATAGAGGATGGTGGTTTGGAAGAGGGGAGAGTTTTGGGGAAAAGATAATTTGTTCAGTTATTCACATGTTGAACTTAAGATGCCTGTGGAACTTCCTATTTGAGATGTCCAATAGACAGTTGAAAATGGACGACTGGAGTTCAGAAGACATGTTGGGATTGGATAAGTATATCTGAGAATCATCAGCATGGAAATTATCATTGAACCCATGGGAGCTGATGAGATCACCAAGTAAAACAGCACATAGGGAGAAGAAAAGAGATCACAGGAAAGAGCCCTGGAGGATACTCACCATTACCAGGCATAACATGGATGAAGATCCAGCAGAGGAAACTGAGGAGTGGTCAGATAGACAGAAAATCAACCAAGATACAGTAGTGTTATGAAAAAACCTAGAGAGAAGAGAAGATCAAGGAGAAGAAGGTGATTGACAGTATCAAAGGCTGCAGAGAGATCAAGAAAGATGAAGATTGGGAAGTTAACGATGTCAGAAACCAGAGTGTAGAGAGTTAAGAAGACAGTGAGAGGGAAGGAAGTGAAGGCATCAAACGCAGATGACCTTTTCAAGTTGTTTAGCAACAAAAGGGAGGAGAAATATGAGAAGATAGCGGAGATGGATGGATCAAGTGGGGGATTTTTGAGAATGGGGAGAGATGAATGTCTGTATGGGCAGTAGACACAGAGAAAATAAACATAAGAGGTGGGATGTTAGAGGGGACAATCTGCTGGAGAAGATGAGGGGGAGTAGGACCACTTGTGTGAGTAGGCAGGTTTGCCTTAGAAAAAAGAAGAATGTGAGGCAAGGATGACAGAAGAAATAGTGGCAAAAGGCATCTGAGTGATAGGAGATGAGGAAGAGAAAGCTCTCAGCAAACAGCCTCTTTTTTCAGTGAAATATGAGACAAAGTTCTCAGCTGAGAAGATGAGGGGAGGGTAGTTATGGTAGACTTAAAAATAGATGAAAAGGATTTAAAAGCTACTGTGGTGAGTGGGAGAGTGAGTCAATTAGGAAGGACCAAATGGATTGCCTAGATGCAGCGAGAGCCACTTTAAGCTCATGTGGCATAAATCTGTAGTAGATCCAGTGTGGTTTCATGGTTCTCTCCAGCTTCTTCCAGCAATACCTGTGTAGGAACAAGGGCAGCTGATGGTGGAAGTAATCCAAAGATAAGGCTGGAAGGACAAGATTTAAGATGAAAGCAAGTTTATTACTTACGGAGCAAGCATACCAGAGGTGGGTGTCTTTAGAGCAAGACATTTAGAAGGGCTGAGTTGAGGGGAATAGAAATAAGGGAGAGAATAGTGGGAGATGGAGAAGGGGTTTTGAACAATGAGAGCTGGGGGTTCAGAATCCCTGGGATGAGGAGGATGTGACCAGGTGGAGGTTTGTTAATCACTGAGGGATGAGTTCTCATAGGTTATCAACATTCCTACAGAGTGGAGTTCTCACGGGTTGTTAATTTAATCAAGGAGACCAGTTGGAGGAAGCTGATGGGATATTTCTCTCCTTTCCTGGCAGGCTAGGGTGGGCTAGAAGACCAGCAGAGATAACAGTAAGGAATGGACTTTCTTTCCATACAGAGAGGCAGGAACAGGCCAGTCCAGGATACAGGCAGTGAGAGAAGGTTGGAATGATGACTTTCTTCATGTGAGGCAGTCAGGAAGAAGCTAACCTCTTTGTCCCCAAGAATCAAGAAGGGCAAGTCACGGAATTTCTCTCAACCTAAGTTTCCTCACTATAAAATAGAGATAACCTACAACCTACGTTATAGGGAAAGCACTTAGCAAACCTTAAAGTGCTATGTAAGGTGAGTTATTATCATAGTTATTATTTTTGCTCTGACAACATCTGCTGGCCTTTTCTTAATGCTCATACTTCTTGTCCCCTCTTCAGCACTTGATACCACTGACCAACCTGTCTTTCTAGAAACCTCTCCCTCTCTGGTCTTTTGTGACATTGCTTTTTCCTGGTTCTTCTCCTACCTATCTAACTACTTCATCTTAGACTCCATTGTTAGATCATCATCCATAGTGTGCCCCTTGACTGTAGGCTCTGTCTTGAGCCCCCTTCTCTTTCCCTTCTGCATTCTCTCTCAGTGACCTCATCAGCTTCTGTGAGCTTCTGTCCTATGCAGACAACTCCAGGGTCTTTATAACCAGCCCTAGTCTCTCTTCTGAGCTTCAGTCTGGAAGCTTGAACTGTCTAGTGGACATTTCAAATCAGATTTTCCACAGGCAACTCAAACTCATTATGTCTGAAAAAGAATTCCCTTTTCCTCCAAACCCTACCATCTTTCAAACTTCTTACTTCTTCTCTCCTCAAAGAATCAAGTAAAGAACTTTTCCAAGATCAATCTTTTTGTTTAGCCAAATTCACAATCTCGGTGTTGTTCTCAGCTCTTCACTATTGTTTCATCCACATATTCATTCAGTTGCCAAATCTTGTCAATTCTACATTCACAGCATCTCTTTCTCCAACCATGCAGCCATCAGCTTAGTCCAAGCCTTCATCACACCTGGCCTAGACTTTCACAATACCTTCCAATTGGCCTCTCTTCCTTAAGTCTCTCTCCCCTCCAGTTTATCCTTCAACCTCAGAAGAAAAAAAAAGAGATTTTCCTAAAGCACATGTCTGACTGTGTCCTTCTGATGTTCATTAAACTCCAATGACTTTCTCTCTCCTCTAAAATAAAAGATAAATTCCTATATTTTGCATTTAAATCTCTTCACCACTTTTCTCCAACTTACCTTTCTAGTCTTATCATACATAACTCCCCTCTACACACTCTACAAGCCTTCATCCCATTTTGTTCCCTTTGCATTCGCTGTCCCCCATAATCGTTGATGTATTTCCTTCTCACTTCCCACTCTTATACTCTCTAGTGTCCTTAAAAAAATCAACTCAACTCCTTTTCCATGAGGTCTTTCCTGATGCCCCAAATTGCTAGTGCCCTCCCTCAATCATTCTATATGAATTTTGTACCTATTCTACATATAATTATATATGCCCACATCATCTCCCCTAGTATAATATAATAAGCTCCTTGAGGGTAGAGACTTTATTACTTTTGTATTTGTTTCTTCAGTGTCTAGCACAGAGTCTGGCATGTAGTTTGCACTTAATAAATGCATGTAACTATTAGATTGGCTGATCAGTCTGTTGCTTAGATCAGCTACCTTACCTAGCTTTAAAGATTGAATCCAGACCAAGGTCCTTAACTTATAGTCCAGATAAATGGATGTCTGACAGATACCACAACTCTGGTTAGGCAAGTGGTCAATTCTAGGACCATCAGGGAAGGCATGGAGGAGCAGAAAGATAGGAAAAGTCTAAGGAAATAAGAGTTCACATCCAGGGAGATACCCTTTAAAAGCAAAGACAGTGTCCAATTCATCTTTCTCTCCCCCACAGAACATTGAATAGTGACATAAATAGACACTCAATAAATGTTTTTGAATGAAAAAACTTATTAAATAATTTACTCTGAATTGTACTCTATACTGAACCATTTTCCTCATACCAAATGCCACCAAATGATGGAATCTTAATTGAGGGATGGGGAGAAGGGAGAAGGGTGCAATGTTTCTCTTATCCCAGATTCTCCTCACTCCCTATCATTTTGCCTCCTTCACTGAAACCTGAAAATATCACTTTAATCATGTTACTCCCCTGCTCAAAAACTTTTCATAGCTCCCTGTTTCCAAGAGTATCAGTTCCTATTTAAGTATCAGTTCCTATTCAATGCCCATACCAATCTGCCCCACATCTTCCTTTCCAGACTTATTTTTTGCTGTTCTCCTGCATTAACCCCATGCAGGGTTAACCCCACAGGGGTGTCAAACTCAAGGCCAGTGGTTGCAAAGGCCCAAACCATATTGAAATATAATTGGGAAATGTTTCATAAAATACATAAAAATACAGTACAGCATAGATAAATCAACCTGTGGCCTATTTGAGTTGACAAAGGTCCTTTCCTGTTGTGGTATCTTTGATTCTGTCCTACATCTGTTAGAGTCTATCTGATATGCCCTCCCCATATTTTGCCCATCAGCCTTGCCAATCCTGGAAGGTCTGTTTAAAATGCCACCTTCTTCGTCAAACTTTCCCTGAGTCCCCCAAACTGATGTATCTTTTGTTTCTGTGAACTCTTCTAACATTTAGTCGGCCCACCCAACACTCTTTCTATTGAGGATAACTGTACAGAAAGGATCACAGAACAGGAAGGGATCTCAGAGTTCATCTAGATCAACACTTTCATTTTATACACAGGAAAACTGGGGGCCAGAGAAATAAAAGCACTTGCCCAAATTCACAGAGCTTGTTAAGTATCAGGGATGGGATTTAAACACAGGCCCTCTCTCTGACTTTAGAGTCAATATTCCTTCCACGACACCATGGTTAATCTCTTACTAGGTTTTATGTTCTCCTGAGAGCAGACCCCAGCACTTGTACAACTTCATATACCCTCAGGATACCTAGTGCAGTAACTTGCATAGAATGAATGCTCAATAAATATTTGTTGAATGAATGCATTAATTCCCCATAAAAATGGTGCCATGTCTGTGTGACAGTTTTACATATAACCTCATCTGTTATGTCTATCCAGTTTCGTACATCACCTCCTAGAGGGCATCTTACATATTTTTAATGTAAACAATGAAGCTTTCCTTTGATTCTGTAAGTGGTAAATTCTCTCACTACCTCCAGAATTCTCATAGCAGCTATGTTTGCATCTCTTTCACATCTGTTTTCTTTTTCTAATAGTTGTTGTTGCTATAAGTTCTCTGAGGCCAATGGCTGTGTCTTACTTATCTTTGGATGCTTTCAGGCCAAGAAAGCAGTTAACAAATGTTTATTGAATGAAACAAGTACTAAATAGCAAGTACATCTTATGTCTTGACGATGGTCCTTTCTTACTGTGGTATCTTCTCTTCTGTCCTCCCTCTACCAGTTAGAGCCTACCTGATATGCCCTCTTATTTCTTGCCTTTCTTATTTCTTGTGCTAGGTGGCACAGTAGATAGAACATTGGGCTGGGAACCAGGAGGACTCATCTTCCTAAATTCAAATCTGGCCTCAGACACTTACCAGCCATGTGACCCTGGGCAAGTCACTTAACCCTGTTTGCATCAGTTTCCTCATCTATAAAATGAGCTGGAGAAGGAAATGCAAATCGCTCCAGTATATTTGTCAAGAAAACCCCAAAATGGGGTCACGAAGAGTGGGACAGGACTGAACTGAACTTAACAGTAACATCTTATTTCTTTGACTCCGTCCTTCCACAGGCCTCTGAGGCCTCTACTTGTCATCCTACCCCAGTAACATTTATACTTCAATATTCAAAGAGCTATGATTTTGTCAGTGTGGGTCCTCCACAAATGATAGGCCATGACTCACTGTGTCTTACTAGATGACTTTCTCTGAGAGGCTATGAATGAAAAATCCATCAGTTTCACCTACACAGTGCAGTAATATTTATATATCACTGTTAAAGGCTGCAAAACATTTTGCCTACATGACCTCATTTCCAACTCAACAACACTAAAAAGTATCATTCCCATTTTACAGATGGGGAAGCTGAGGCTCAGAGAGATGTTAAGTGACTTCGCATAATCCAACAGCTAGTAAATTTTGAAGGTGGGATTTGAATCAGCTCTTCTTGACTCCGAGTGCCATGGACTACGCACTATACCACATGACCTCCCAACAATGAATCAGAGTTGATGCCTTTTTTGAAATTACAGTTTCATGACACTATAACAAGGGGTATGTGAATGATCATTACAGAAAGTGAAATATGTCCTCAGATTAAACTTTCCAGACTTGACATGGACCACAATAGTTTCCTAGGCCTAGATTTACTACATCTCAAGAATGTCCAATGAACAGCGTTAAATTCCAAAAAAACTAAAATAAAAATAAGTTAAAAATTTCAAAATGGGATTGAATTTCTTTTCGTTAACCTCCCCTTTCCTCCCTTCTGCCCCCACTACTGTGTATGTGGAGGAGATGATAGAAAACTAAACCAACAATAATAGGTTTCCACGACTTTTAAGAGTCAGTGTTACTGTTATTAAACCACAATTGCCCACCCAACTTTGTAAAAAGCTGACTCTGCACTTCCCCTATATCTCTCCCTTTCTGTCTCTATGTCTCTGTCCCTATGTCTCTGTCTGTCTGTCTCTCTGTCTGTCTGTCTCTCTCTCACACGCTCACACACACACACACACACACACACAAAATTACTCAAAATTGTTCAAATCAAGCATGATCCAAACCATACAGATTTCGAGATAAAAGGTGGAGGCTGCTCAGTTTTCTAGAGAGAGAAAAATGAATCCAAGAACCTCCACTTAGGAATAATAAAAGTATTTTTGACTATCAGCTTTCAGATGTAGCCCTAGAAAAAATCAGAGGGGCCAATGTGGGCAAATTTTTCACTTGTCAGTCAGCTGAACTATTTTTCAACTGGTTTCACGATGGCAACACCCCAAACCCTGTTTGACAGCCATTGTTTCCCACAATTTGAGGGTGCAGTATATATTGAGGGAAATTTAATCCATATGTTTCTGATTCATTTACACCTAACTTATCAAAACACTATTCTGGAAGAAGCTGTTGGGGGACAGAGGAAAATTCCAAGCCTTTTGTTTTTTTTTGTTATCCTGTCTCCAACACTGCCCCTTCCCCCACCTTGTTTTCCCTATCTGAGTACCAGGATATTTCCTTCTGCCAACTATAAACCAACTGCACCCATAGAACCCAGGTTTAATCCCCTGTTCAGGGCCCAGTATGTTACTATGGGCTTACCGTTTGGCAAACTCAGTTCTTTCATCCCTATAAAAATGGAAATAAAAACATGTCCTTTGCAGAAATCCTTACCTTCACACATAGCCCCAGCTACTGCCATTATAGCCATAAGCCATAATGTGAAATAAAACAGATGTGCTCCAAATTGCAGTACTTCTCAATTGCCCACTTCCCTAATACCCATTGCCAGCCTAGCAACTCCCACAGATGCAAGTAGAGGCAAGGACCAGATCTCAGAATTTTTCAACATGGGATCCTGCCTGTCCCTGCCGTGACTGAACTTGAACGAACAATATGTTACTTGTGTTGTCGTGTCAGATGGCGACTGCCGACAATGAGGATTGCAATCCAAAAGCTCTTAGTGGAGTTAGGGGCCTAGGGTGAGTGGGTAGGTTGGGGTAGGGTGCATTTGTGCAGAAATATATTAAACCTGAGGTTTTAATGCATAAGATTTGTGGTCAGTCAAAGCTCATTTACTCAGTAAATGTCTTATTTAAAACCAAGTTGCCTGTGACCCTTTCAGAGAGGAAAAAAAATCCATTCTCTTACACAAAACTCTGTTAAAATATCATCCACATACCCTTCCCAAAGTAAGTTATCGGTTTCATGGTTTGACCATTAAACTGAGAAAAACAAGTCATTTGTAAACCCAATACAATTCATAAGTTCCCAGTTATAAAGTAATCCTTGATATCCACTCAAAATCCCTAGGGACAATTCAACTCAACCACTTCTTTTGGTGATACGGTGCTGAAAGATATATTATTGAAAACCAGGAAACCTTGGGAAATTTTTTTTTTTAGCAAAACTATCTAAATTGAAATGAAATGCAGATCACTTGGCTGTGACCAGAAGGTTTTGCAAAACAGTTCAGCACAAGTGTCTCGGGGCTTAAGGCTTACAATTAAAAGATTTATACATGTGCTATTAGCAAAACAATTTAGTGAGTTTGGAGAGCCCTGGAATTACTGAGGTGGACTGGGGAGGCTTCCAGAGTGGATAAACTTTCATATTATTGCCAGTTAGCATTGCCCCCCTAAATGTCAGGAAGTCCTTTTGGAATCATTCTGTTATTCTTTTCCTGGCATGTGGCTAAGATTGCTCAGCTCCCCCCTCCAGGTCCCAGTGACATAAATTACTAGAATGACCACCACTCATATTCTTTGGTGGTCAGTTTCACTTATTTCATACAAACTCCTACCCAACATTTTTAGTTACACAAAACCACTTGATTCAGGGTCCCCCACCCTTCCCCCCTAGAAATCCTAAGGGTAAACCAGATATTTTTAAAAAGACAAAAGCAGCACTGTCTGGGACAATTGAGGCTGTTATTACAGGATTTCACACTTCCAGGGGCTAAACTCCCAAGTCTTTTTGCAGGCCAAACTCCTGATAGCAACCTACTTGTCCCCAGTCCAACTAAAATAAAAACAGGCCCTATTTTTGGGACAATTTCCATCTAAGTCCACAAAACTTTTGCCCACAAAAGTAATACAGAATGTTGTTGTGAACTTGGAATGATTTTAGCTAACCTGATTGTAGGACCAGAAGCAAGACCCAAAGACCAATAGAGTCCTATTTTGAATGCTTCCACTTCCTAGACCCCACCCCTCAGTTTGACTAGTCAGATTCATTCACTCCTTCCAGTCCTGGCCTTGCCTCCTCCCCTCTACCACCCCATTCTCAACGAATACCCAGAATTCCACAATAGAACTCTGGGGTGAGTATCTCCTGAAAAGAGACATTATTAACAGAAAAATGTACTCTGATTGGTTTGGTCCTTTCTCAGAGACAAGTAGGATGTGATTCAGTGGCCGTATTTTCAAAACGCTCTGTCAATGACAGTCAGAAACATATGTTTTTTATAAATTTCTCATTCAGAAACAAAGACTGACAGTAAAGCCAAGAGCTTTGATATTTATATAAATTGTTAAGTGGTTCACTGGGGAAAGTACATTTCAATTAGCGTGTCACCGCTCATCATGGTGTTGGAATAAAAGTTTTCTGATTAGGCTGGCTGTTTAGCAAGCCTTCACTAGATTGAGGTTTACCTAAAATCTGTTGCACGGAAGGCCACCAGCTTTGTCTACCTCCCCTTCCTGTGTCTGTATTTAAAATCAAGGTATAACAGCATTCTGGCTCCTATCCTAAGTTGTGGTGGTGTGTGTTTTTTTACTTCTCTTCAAACTGTGCTGGTATTCCCATTTGTCTCGTTATGCTAAGATTATGTTCAAATGAGTTCTGTTTAATAAGGCTGCAGGTAAGCCAACATCTAATCAATCACGACTCTATGTGAGGGTGGTAGATTTTTCCCCTTTCATGTACTCTGCTGCCGCCCTTAGGACAACATTATAAAGCTGTGTCTTGGTTGCATGTTTTTGTATATGTGTATACCTATTGGTTGTTTTGTTGTTTTTTTTTATGATGCCGTATTAGTTGAATCTAGTTAACAGGTCCAGGAATCCTCAAGTTTAACTGTACGATAGAAAATCATAACAATTCCCCCAAAATGAATACAAATGTCAGGTCGTTGTTGTGGGGATTTTGACAAGTCATTAAAAAGAATTCACTCCCGTAAGGTATCATTATTATTATAATCATTATGATAATGATCCATGTGAGTTTGGTGAAGATAATGAGATCTGATTCATTCTTATCAGCCCAATTAATATTATTTGTTATCAACAAGGAGAATATAAAGGAAGAAGACAGATAAAAGACAAAAAGCAGTATGGCAGGGTGGACAGAGCACAGGACTCAGAGTCAGAAGACCCAGGTTTGATCCCTGACACTAACATTAGTTGGCTGGGGGGATTTATTGTGCCTGAGCTTCAGTTTCCTCGTCTGTAAAATGGGGATTGCAAGAACTATGCTAATTACTTCATAAGGTTGACGAGCTTTGAAAATTGTCTAAAGTACTATATACAGGTGTGCTGTTAATAATAATGCTCTACACTTAGACTTTCAATTTTAAAAATGCTCTCACAAGTGATGTCTCATTTGATTTTTATAATACTCAGGCTTAGATATATACGTATGAGGTGGGTTATATAGTGGTGTATGACATGAGAAACATATTGACATCTATTCTCTCTTTCTATCCTGGAAACAGCCCCGTTAGGTATCATAGAAAGAGCACTGAACTTGGAGTCACAGATTCTGAATTCAAATTCCAACTCTGCCACCTACTCCCTGTGTGACAATGAGCAAGTAACTTCCCTCTCTGGGTCTCAGTTTCCACATCTATAGAAGGAGGGGGTTAGTCTAGATGACTCCTATGGCTTCTTTCAGCTCTCAGTCTAAGATCTCCAGTAGACAGAAGAAGTTCTCTTTTCCTTATTTTAGAGATAAGGAACCTGAGGATTGGAAGGATGAAGTGATCTGTCCATGGCTATTAAATTCCAGAGAAAGGATTTAGTTCCTAGACCAGAGTTCTTTGCACTAAACTTTTCATCCCCCCACCCCACCCCAATCTTCCTCCACTCATCCCTGAGATTCCACCATTAGTCATTAATTCTGTCATAATAAGCACTGCCATTTCCAGGAGCGTGCTGGAGCCAGCTATACCAAACCTGGAGAGCCAGTTGTTACACTATCACTACCTTGGAAATCACTACAAATCAGGACTTGATTTGTTGTTTTGTTGATTGTTGAAATTAAAGAAAGCATTAATAATGCAGACTAAACTTAAAAATATTTCTTGAGTACATACCTTTCCTCCCTTGTTAAACATTCACAAGCATATCCCTGCGTTTCTCTTTTAAAATAAAAATATTCTTAGGAAGAATGAAGTTTTATATGAATTGGCTTATTAGATGACTCCTTTAAGACAAAGACTGATTAGTTTGAGGATTTAGGAAGAGCATGAGGTGTGGGAGCTGGTAATTTAGAGAGAGAGGAAGCACCGATCATACTGACCTCACAGTTTTGTGAAGGGAATATCTTGCTGTCAGCTCTGGGTCTGGACTGAGTCTGTGACCAACGGAATGTAGAAAGGGCCTAGACCACGTTTTCTACCTTTTTATATCCCTTTCCATACAAAACACGGACTTCATTAATGTTCGTTTTTTATCCTCGAATCACTGCTGGGGCAGTGTGGTGCAGTGGAAAGAACAGAGGATTCAAAATCAGTGTGACCTGGGACCGGTGGCTTCCCCACTCTTGATTCAGTTTGCTTATCTATAGAATGAAGGGATCATGGCCCTTATGGTCCCTTCAAGATGTAGAAGTATGATGGGATGATCTGTTGCTATCTCTGAAAGGTTTACATTCTCCCACAGATTGCAGTAAATTTTCTGATACCACCTGGGCAGGCAGGGAAGCTGATAGTCTCCCCTCTGAACAGCAGGAGAATAATTGACTTTGTCCTAAGTGGAAAAGCTCTACCAGTCTCACAGCCTCACACCCACAGGTGCCCCAATGAGACCTAAGAGACAGAAGTCAGTCATCACCCCTTCCCTCCTCCCACTCCTCCCTCAAGCCCCACCTCACCATAAGCTCAACAGCCTATCTCTCTTGGCAGGTATCAGTAATGCTGGCACTCTGGAGACCCCAGATAAAGAAAATTGAATAAACAGTAAATAGAGACTACAGAAAGGTCAATTTGGACTTGGAATTAGTTGGCAAAGGGCTTAAATTCCACATACAAGTCTTATTTCCCTAAAGTGTGTGGCGTTTTGTTTTGTTTTGTTTTAAGTAACCAACAGGAATAGGGGAAAAGCTTCCCTGGAGCAGGCATTTGCGTGGGGCCCAGCTTGGTGTTATAGAAGATTACCATCTCTTGGCTGCCTCTCAGGCACAGGGACTCACTTCACCCAGGACTGCCAGAGGAGATTAGGAAGAGTGCATTTGGGACAAAATGACCTTCTGTGACTAACCTTGGATGTGGAATGGTGCTGCCATGACAGCCAAGCCATTGTGAGTCAAGAGGAACTGAGCCAGGAGGATTGAGCTTCCTTTCTGGTTCTGAGGCAGTCAGGGCACCTATTTGGTGGAAAAAGCACTGGTCTGAGAGTTGGGAGCCTCAAGTTCAAATGCTAATTCTGCCATTAGCTTGCTTTGTGACTATAGACATGTCATATGTCACTTCACAATTTTACTTCCCAATCTATGTTTTCCCGACATTTCAAATTCTGCACCCTGGTGTTCCCAACATTCCAGCCAAATTGGCTTCCTTTCTGTCCCTTGACACAGGACATTCAGTCTTTGCTGCTTTGTGGGTTTGTACAAGCTGACCTCATGCCACATGGGATGCTCTCCCTCCTCATCTCTGTCACCAGGAACCCATAGTGGCATCCAGGTGACACAGTGGTTAGTGCCCAGACTTGATCAGGAAGACCTGAGTTCAAATCCAGTATCAAGACACTTACTAGCTATATGAACCTGAGCAAGACATTTAACTGCTGCCTGACTCAGTTTCCTCATCTGTAAAACGGGGATAATAATAGCACCTCCCTCCAAGGGTTGTTGTGAGAATCAAATGAGACAATATTTCTAAAATACTTTGCAAACCTTAGAGCTCTATATCAATGCTAGTGATTTACAGCTCAGATGCCAGCACAGATGCTCTTTCCTACAGGAGGCCTTTCCTGACACTCCCCCAGTTATTACTGCCCACCCCAATTACTCATATATTCTCAATAGACTCCTATATTTTGTGTTTGTCATGGGGGAGTGGCCACACCCAGCCCTCATGAGTGTGGACAGAATGCTTGCCTGATTTAGAATGCACAGCTATGATCATTTTTCTTGTCAGCTAACTAGGCGGCAAGGAGACTTTTGGTAGGCTGCAGAGCTGGAACTGGGAGGATATACAAGAGACTTTCTGCGAGAAACTCTCACCCTTTTTTCGTCTCTGGTGGGGTGTCCAAGGAGGTCAAGCTGTTATAAGCTTCCTTCAGGACCCCTTACATACTGATCTAACCATGTCTATGTACCCCTCCCTCTATTCAGAACAATGTTTTCATTTTTGTTTTTGTATTCCATGTAGCACCTAGCAGTCTTTGGCACATAACAGGCACCTAATAAACCACTTGATGGATTAGTTTGATCTGGGCTTCAGCTTCCCTCTCTGTAAAATAAGCAAATATCTGACCCTACCTACCTCATGGGGACAGGAAGGGGAGGAGAGGACATGAGGCTCAAATGAGAAAACGGACGGGAAAAGTGGATTTCTTTGTGTCATAAACCAGGCAAGGAAGAGTGAAAGGTACAATGGGACTAGGGCTATATAGGAGTGAAATGAGCAGTTGGGAATTAAATATGTAAAGAGCCTAACCTTCTTGCTGTTCCTTACTCCATCTCCATTTCTGGATCTTTTCATTGGCTGTCTTCCATGCCTAGAATGTATTCCCTCCTCACTACCATCTCTTCAAATCCTTTTATTTCCTTCAAGATGGCAACTGGAAGTACCACCTTTTACATGAAGCCCTTCCTGATCCCCCTACCTCTGAGCATCCTTTCTCCCCAAATCACTTTACGCTTATTTTGTTTACAATCTATGAATGTTTTTGTGCACATGTTGGCTTCCCATATAGAATAGAAGCTCTTTTGGAACAGGTACTATTTATTTTTTACTTCTTGATCCCCCTTAATTCTAGCACCTTCTCTCGTGATTGTTTCCAGAATATAGATTATAGAGGTATATCTATATACATTGTATACCTACACCTATATCTACATAGCATAGGTGTTTGTACCTCGTTCTTGAAGAGAACCAATGATATCAGCATTTGATTGGATTTGAGTGAGGCAGGGTTGTGCAAAGTCATCAGCCTCGCTCTCTCCTCCAGAGTCATCAGAATCTAGTAGCAAGACATAAGTCAGGATGAATGGCAATGGTCCTGGATGCTGTGGGAGACCTTGGCCTTTTTAAGCTAAGGTCTTTTCCAGGTCTCAATTTGTTGGAGGCAACACCCACTCAGTAGTTAAAGGTTAGATAAGAACTGGGGCAAAAGAGAGCCTAGTTTGCCTTCACAAAAGAATCAGACTGGGAGGGGGAGATCTTCAGAGTTTCTGGCCAGAACAGAAACAATTGCTGTTTATACTCACCCTAAGCCATCAAAACCCAAACAACAAGCAAATGAGGCTAGGGCTGGGACCTGTTGTTGGCCGATCAGTGAGAACCAGAGTGATTTGGTTTCAAAGGCATAGTCAAATAGCTCCATTGGTATTTACATGCTGTCTCCTCCATTAGGTGGTGAGCTCCTCCAGAGCAGAGACATAGTAGGTAAATATTTGATTGGTTATTATTTCCATGCCTCAGTTTCCTCTTCTATAAAAGGAAGGCGTTAGTGCCACAATCTCTAAGGTCTCATTCTATCTTAAATACCTACGATCCTGTGAACCATCTCCATGTTCTTACTGATACTAAAAGTTCTTCTTTGGATGTAAAGACTTTCATTCCAACAATGAAAGCTGAGGCTTCAAATGTAAATCCTTTGAGAGACTGACTGATTACAATAACTTACATGAACACTACAGGGTGAATGACAGATAGCAGAGCCTTTCTTGAAATTTGTTTGGGATGAAGAGGAAGGTAGGTGAGAGGTTGCAGGGCATTAGATTCCTAGGACAGGGAAAATGGTACTTTGGTGGAAGAAAAAGAACACAGAAATTGGTGGGGAGGCAGTATCAGTCCTAACTCCTACATAACAAACCTAAGGTAGCAATGCTAACTTTGTGCCTGGAAGTGACAACCACCAAAAACAAAAAAAAAACCTGCTTTTGGTTACCTCCTCCCCCAATCTGCCCTCCCTTCTATCATCCCCTCCCACCTTTATCCACTTGCCCTGTACTTTCCAGCAGGGTAAGGTACCCAACTGAGTATATATTTCATTCCTTCCTTAAGTCAAATCCAATGGGAGCAAGATTCACTCATTCCCTTTCACCTGCCCCCTCTTCCCTTCCAATAGAACTGCTTTTTCTTGCCACTTTCATGTAAGATAATTTACCCCGTTCTATCTCTCCCCTTCTCCTCCTCCCAATATATTCCTCTCTCACCCTTTAATTTTATTATTTTTTTTAGATATCATCTCTTTATATTCAACTCACCCTGTGCCCTCTGTCTGTATGTATGTAAATTCTTTTCAACTACCCTAATACTGAGAAAGGTCTCATGAGTTACAAATATTATCCACAGTAATTCCAAAGGACTCATAATAAAAAATTCTATCCACCTTCAGATAGAGAACTGATGGAATGAGAGTTCAAATTAAAGCATGTTTCTTCTCTTTATTTTTATTTTGGAACATGGTTAATGCAAAAATATGTTTTGTATGACTACATATGAATAATAGCTTACATTTTTTTACTTTCTTACTGAGTGGAAAAGGGGATATTATCTTTCCATGTAGGAATCTAAACAAAATGGTTCAACTTTAGTAAGTCCCTTATGATTTTTCTTTCCTGTTTACCTTTTCATGCTTCTCTTGATTCTTGTATTTGAAAATCAAATTTTCTATTCAGCTCTGGTCTTTTCTTTTTCAAGAATGCTTGAAAGTTCTCTATTTCATTGAAAATCCATATTTTGCCCTGAAGTATTATACTCAGTTTTGCTGGGTATACTTAGTTTTAATCCTAGCTCCTTTGACCTCCAGAATATCATATTCCAAACCCTTCAGTCCCTTAATGTAGAAGCTGCTAGACTTTGTGTTATCCTGATTGTGTTTCCACAATACTCAAATTGTTTCTTTCTGGCTGCTTGCAATATTTTCTTCTTGACCTGGGACCTCTGGAATTTGGCTACAATATTCCTAAGGAGTTTTCTTTTGGGGATGTTTTTCAAGAGGTGATCAGTGGATTCTTTCAATTTCTATTTTATCCTCTGGCTCTAGAATATCAGGGCAGTTCTCCTTGATAACTTTTTGAAAGATGATTTCTAGGCCCTTTTGTTTTATCATGGCTTTCAGGTAGTTCAATAATTTTTAAATTATCTCTCCTGGATCTATTCTCCAAGTCAATGGTTTTTCCAATGAGATATTTCACATTGTCTTCCATTTTTTCATTCTTTTGGTTGTGTTTTAAAATTTCTTGATTTCTCATAAAGTCACTAGCTTCTACTTGATCCATTCTATTTTTTAAGGTAGTATTTTCTTCAGTGGTCTTTTGGACCTCCTTTTCCATTTGGCTAATTCTTGCTTTTAAGGCATTTTTCTCCTCATTGGCTTTTTGGAGCTCTTTTGCCATTTGGGTTAGTCTGTTTTTTAATGTGTTATTTTCTTCAGTAGTTTTTGGGTCTCCTTTAGCAAGGCATTAACTTGTTTTTCATGATTTTCTTGCATCACTCTCATTTCCCTTCCCAATGTTTCCTCTACTCCTCTTACATGGTTTTCCAAATCCTTTTTGAGCTCTTCCATGGCCTGAGACCAATTCATATTTTTTTAGATGCTTTTGATGTAGGCTCTTTGACTTTGTTGACTTCTTCTGGCTGTATGTTTTGATCTTCTTTGTCACCAAAAAAAGATTCTATATCTGAGTGTGAGTCCTTTTGTGCTGTCTGCTCATGTTCCCAGTCAACTACTTGACCCTTGAGCTTTTTGTTAGGGTATGACTGCCTTTAGCGTGGAGAATACTTTGTCCCAAGCTTTAGGGTCCAAGCACTACTGTTTTCAGAGCTACTTCTACTCCAATCACCACCAGCTCTGCCACACCAGAGCTCCTCCTCCCCCAAGAACCACCAACCAGGACCGTGACACAGATCCAAGCAGGGCACAGCAAGAGAACTCTGCCTCTTCACCAGCAAAGTAATCCCTGCACTCCCACTCTGATTGGCTGCTTGATTTCTCCCACCTTGTGAGCCTGGGGCCAGAAGCGGTCACTGGAACTCTGGAAACAGCTGCAGGAGCTTTCTGCTACTGCTACTGTGCCATGTCCACTGCCCCCAGGGCTGGGGCCAGACTGCCCACTTCTCTCACCTAGATCCAGCAGTTTTCCCACTAACCTGCTCTATTGTCTTTGATGTTTGTGGGTTGAGGAGTCTGGTAACTGCCATAGCTCAGTGATTCAAGGCTCTAAGTCCTGCTCCATCTGACTAGCAGTCTGGAACATCCTGGCACGGCCCATCATGGGCTGCACTCCACTCCCAGCATGGTACGATAGACCCATCCCAGCAACCATCCAGGCCTTCTTGGGATGGAGACTTGTTTCCCTGTTATTTCGTGGGTTCTGTAGCTCTAGAATTTGTTCAGAGCCATTTTTATAGGTATTTGGAGGGATTTGGGGGAGAGCTTAAGAGAGTCCCTGTTTTCCAGCTTCCATCTTGGTTCTGCCCCCCACCCTCCTTATTTTCAAATAAGATATTATTTTGTATGTTGTTGTTGTTGTTTCTGCCTCTTCATGACCCCATTTGGGATTTTCTTGGCAAATATACTATAGTGGTTTGCCATTTCCTTCTCCAGATCATTTTACAGAGGTGAAACTGAGGCAAACAAGGTTAAGTGAGTTGCCCAGAGTTAACACAGGTAGTAAGTGTCTGAGGCCAGATTTGAACTCAAGTCCTCCTGACTCCAGGGGTGGTACTCTATCTTCTGTACCTCATAGCTGCCCCATTATTTTGTATACATTTTGATTATACTTATTTAAGTACATGTTGCCTCTCTCAGTTGAATGTGAGCTCTTTGTGAACAGGAGCTGCTTCATTTTTTGTGTATGTGTCATTGCATCCTCATCACTTAACATAGCACTTTTATACATAATAGGCACTTTAAAAAATGTTTGTTGATTAAGTCACTTATATATCATACTCTAAATCTAAAGTAACCCATAAAACATTGACTAATCTTGTCCTTACTTACTGAAAGCAACTGCTGCTAGAAGCAGGATTATATTATTCACTAAGACTTCAAGTTCATAGCCACATATATAGTTCAATTAGCTTAGTAAAATTATGGTAGATTAGACTCATATTTCATAGAATGCAAAGTTCCAATTACTTTCAGCTTCAATCCTACCCACCCCAAGCAAATTTAGGTTGAATTTCCTTTTCACTTTCTCCAATCATCTGCGTAAAAGGAGACCAACTCACAAATTCAGCATCTTATCCCAACTAAATAGAAGTTGGACATGGGCAGTTTAATTCAATTGCTATATAAGGCTCAGGAAATACTGTAAGAACGTTTATTGATTCTCTGGTCATAGCTATATAGACAAACAGGATAGTGAGATCATCAACTCCAGGGTCACAAATTTTCTGTAGTCCATCAGTCTGGTGGAGGCACCTGCATATCCTTGAAGCCTCAGCATAGAAATGAGATTACTTAAATATCCAATAGGCTAATTGTCCATGGAGTGTAATCCTATTGTAATAAGCTTAATACCAGCAAGCAGCTGGGAACAACCATGGCTCTTTGGTAGCCTCTGCCACCATTTCTCATCCTCCTCCTCCTCCCCCTCTTCCTTCTTCATCATCATCATTATCATCCTTCACAATCCTTCATTTTGCATTATAGCTACTCCTTAAACAATCAATCCAATACAAGGCCATGCTGAGCCAGCATCATCAGTTGTCTTGTTGTAATGGCAAGCAAAGTGGGACTTTTTGTTTTGCTCTTTTTCCTTTTGGAATTCTAGTTCTTCTCAGTATTAAGGTAATCAAGTGCCTTTGATTAAGGCTTGCCTTTCTTTCAATCAAGAGTCTTTGATTGAATCAAAATTCTTTGATGACCTGTGTAAATCACAAGAAAGCCTAAGTCACATGAGTTTGAGTCACATAGTTGTGACACCCTCTGACCCTGAAGAAGTGTATAAATACTCAGAGGTTTTTGAGCATTTTGCTTTGGGTGCTCACTCATTGAGAGTTGTTAGTGTGATTTTGCCAGGTGAGATTCTGGGTAGTTATTAAGGAACACCCTGCCCTCCTCCCGCTTTGAAAATCCAGATGTTGGTGCTTCTCTTTCTGGTAACTATGTATGTATTGCTACGGACAGACAGAAGCCCTATCTGCTGATTTGTGTTATTTGCTCCATTTATATAATTTCTGCTTGTGTTTTCTCTGAAGTTCAGGATGCTGACTTTTTCTCCTTAACTAAATGAATGATATATGTATATTTAATTAAAGTAAGATTGTAAACCCCTTAAGGTTGCTTTCCTTAGAAAATCAGAAGAAAGAATCTGTGCTAGCAGCCCTCCTGTGTGCTGGTGTTATTGGCCTTACACAGCCATAGTAGCTGCAAGTAACATTGTTGTTACAGTTGTATGCCTATACCTTACTCCAGCTGGGATGTATTCCCAATCTTGGTATGCTTATAACCACACACACATCCCTACAGAAAAATTGGTAAGGAAAGTACCCCCTCCCCCAAAATAGAAAGGGCCATATATCAAAGGATAGAAAGGTTAAGTGACTTGTCTAATGTCCTACAGGTAGTCAATGAAAGGACCGGGATTGGAAAACAGGCCCTCTATAAATCCAGCATTCCTTCCCCTATACTGTACTCTTGAAGACAGCTATCATCTTCTCGTCTCCTATTCTTCAGGCTAAACCCTCCCATTTTGTCAACCAGTCATCTTATGGCATTCCCTTTCCAGAGGAAAAGTAGGCTCAATGAGATGAAAACGACTTGCCTAAGTTCATGCAGATAGTAATAGTACCAGGATTTAGAACCAGGTTCTCTGATTCCAGAGCCAGACCTCTTCTCCTCCACCACACTCCCTTTTACAGTCTGGGACACATGGTAGATACTCTAGGAACACATAATGATGAATTGATTGATTGATGTGGAAAATCTGCAATTTCTCCCTTCCAAAAGAAGGGAAAGGATAAAGCTGATTGGTTCAGCTTAAGGGTCTTTCCCAGCAAATTTCACTGAGGATTGTGCGTAAGACTCCGGGGCTATGTCTTTTAAGCAATGGCTCAGGTCCTCTCTGCTTTTTCCCAGAGTCTGAAATAGTGATATATGGAAGCTATGAAAAATAAAAGCTGGCAGAGAGAACTGAAGCAAAAGCACACTCCCCAGGAATCCAGATCCTAAAGTTGACTTTTACAGTAAGTTATGAATGCTGACCAGTGTTCTTTTCTGAACAGGAACGTTTGTGAAGTGCATATGCTAGAGTCTTAAAATGCTTCATGCATGAAATATACATTTCCCTTGTTTTAAGTAATTTTTAAACACATATATAACACCAACTCCTTAAATACAGCCTTTGCTTTCCATCTCAGCCATAAAGGAAGAGATTGTGACAGTTTCAATGTGGCAAAGTCTTCTCACTAGACCTCCCAGGTCTTTGCAACCCTCTCCACAAATAATAATAATAAAGTGAAATAAAATAAAATAATAATAAAGTAAAATAAAATAAAATATCCCATTTATAAGAAAGGCAAAAAACCCTCTCACTTCCCAAAACCATTTGATCTTGAGAAAGAGATGGAATAGGGTTTTTCATCTCAATTGTTCAGGATATAAACATTAACTTTTGTCTGACCTTCTCTTCCTATTAACCATCCCTAGCTGCTTTGGGAGCAGCCAACAACATTTATGAGGAATTGGGGAATATATAGGGGGCCCCCTTTAGTTAGAAACATGGACTATTAGCATTTATCCCTAACTGTGGGATTCTTGCCTGGGTCCTAGGGAAAGGATGCTGGTCTACCTCTGTCATCATCTTTATCTCTCTGAATGGATTTATTCAATCCTCTCCTTTTCCACCAGAAAGATAATTCAGAGAGGTAAATAATATAGGGAGGAATAGATGAGCTCTAAGATATGAGCGATTAGTAGCTGTAAGGACAGAGATGGGAACATGGTTGACTCCATTCTTTCAGGCAGATAAGCATAAGTGGCACCATGGTGTCATAGAGTACAGACTACAGTCAGGAGGACCTTGGTTCAAATCCTGCCTCTGACACTTACTAACTATGTGACCCCGGATAAGTCATTTAACTGCGCTTTATTTTCCTCCTCTGCAAAACGAACCTTGAGGCAGAGCTGACCTAAGGATTGGACAGGGAATACTGCAAACATATCTCACCCATCTATAATCATCTGGCCTCTAGGACACCTTGACCATTCAGCAGGACCAGGTACTCACTGACTACTGTATCAACCTATCCCTCCACCTCCTGTTCAGGAGTTCATAATCAGGTTATCTGTGCCATTGCTATTATGAAGGTTTGACATTCTACTGCCCTGTGGATCTACTGAAAATTTTTCTGATTGACTGAGCTTTGAGTGGCCTGAGCCAAAGCTCCTTTCCTTGGCCTTCACGAACTACCCTCTCATACCTATTAATGTTAGTTTCAACAGCTGTCCCTATTCCACTCTACCTTGTTGTCCCTTTTCTGCTCTACTCTGTTTCTGGACCATAGCAGCTTGTTAGTAAATGTTTGTTGACTTGATCCTATCTATCATTTCATTGTGTCCTATGGAACCTCTATTCTAGTCTTTTAACAACAAGTTTAACATATTTCTCTCAGGTTCCTTCCATTTGCTTGCAATCATAGAAACTTGCCCCCTACCCCAAACTCCAGAAGACACTGCATTCCAGACTACCCTCTACAGAATTGGATATACCCATGTATCACACTGCCCGTCCCACTCCCAATATACACAGTAGGCCATGAGCAATAGACATGTTTCTTACTCCCATCTGTGACATTGAAATTCTCCCCCTACCACTATCAACCTCTTCCTTTATGGTTCACTCTTTCCACATATCACACCCTATCAAGATCCTGCCGGATATTCCCCAGCAGACCCCAGGTCATTCTCCTTCCTTTCTTAAGGAGATCAATACCTGATTCACAGCATTCTTTTCCTCTCCAATCCCTGCCCTTATACTTTGGGACTTTGATTTACACAATGCTTTCTCCAATGCCCTTGCTTCCCAGTTCAATAACCTCTTCAGCTGCCATGAACCACTCAAAAGGATAGCCATATCATCACATAGAAATATTTCACCTCCACTATCCATTAATTGTGGTATTCCTCCATCTGACCAAAACCTTTTATCCATCCATGTTTCCCCATGCCTCCTCTCTCCTAAACTTAGTTTCCATCCTCCCTGCAACCTCCAAAGTCTCCATTCCTCCCTGCTTTCCCAGGCCATCATCACTCTTGCTCTGGCTTCATTTTTCTTTCTTCAAAATCTTGATCCTGTGGTTAACCAGTGCAATGCTACATCCTTTGGTCCCTTGTCCCCCTGTCCTGTTGCCACTCATCACATTTCAAACTCTAATCGTAGATCACTCCCACTATCTTTCTTTGCTATAAACCTACCAAATGGCCCCATTGTAAATTTATGCTATATTATCTCAACTGGGTCTCACTGCAGTAAACTAATCCTATTACTTATGTACTTATGTACTCTCTATGCAACTCTACTCAGCATCTGCTTCAAAACTTCTCTCCTCAACCGACATCTCTATTATATTCAATTTGCTTTTATTTTTAAATATATAATAAATTTAATATATAACTTTGAAGCCAGAGCAAGAGGACATAAAAATTTCCACATTAGCCATGTCTGCAACTGTACATACTATTCTACATCTTGAGAACATCATCTTTTTATCAAGAAGTGGGTAGCATGCTGCAGCCTCAGTCCCCTGGAATCCTTGTTGGTCAATGCATTGATCAGAGTTAAATGTTTTTCAGAGTTGTTTGTGTTTATGGTGTTGTGATTATTGTATAAAGTTCTGCTAACTTCACACTATATCAGTTAGTACAAGTCTTCCCAGATTTCTCTAAGACCCATCCCACTTACCATTTCTTATGACATGATTATATTCATATACTATAATTGGTTCCTCCACTCTTCAATCGATAGCTACCTCCTTAATTTCCAGTTGTTTTCTATAACAAAAGGAACTGCCTTAAGTATCTTTTGTACATCTGTTTCCTTTTCCTCTTTTTTTTTCTCTTTTGGGTATTGGCTTAATTATGGTATTTCTGGATCAAAGAATATTTCTAGTTTGTTGATTTTTGAGGGCATAATTCAATATTACTTTCCAGAATGCCTGAATCAATTCAAAGCTTCTACTACAACAGTGCACTAGCATACCCTGCAGCTCTTCAAACAATTGTCATATTCTTTTTTGTCATCTTTGGTAAACTAAGGAGTCTAAGTTGCTTCAATCTGCATTTCTCTATTATTGATATGGAAATTTTTTTTCAAATGGTTGCTGATAACTTGGATTTCTTCCTCGAAAATTGAGTATTTGTATCCTTTGACTGCTTATCCCCAATGGGTTGGGAAATGGCTCTTGTTCTCATAAATTTGAATCAGTTCCTTATATAACTTGAAAATGATGCCTTTACTAATGAAGCTTGCTGCAACCATTTCTCCCCACTTAACAGTTTCCCTTCTAATGTTAACTACATTGATTTTGAAAAAAAAATTATATAATCAAAATTGTCCATTTCCTACCTTTGTTTGTTCATGTACTCTTCCCTTAACCAAGTTTGCAAAATGCAAGTTTGTCCTTGTTCTTCAAGTCTGAAAATGACGTGGCCTTTTAAATCTAAGTTTCATATATGGTAAAAGATATTGATCTACACCTGATTTCTGCAAGACTGCTTTCTAGTTTTCCTAGAAGTTTCTGTTGATTAATGAGTCCTTAGCCCAGTAGCTGGGGTCTTTGGAATTATCAAAAACTAAGCTACTAGTCTAATTTTCTTCTATTTTGTAAACCTCTTCTGTTCCACTGATCAACCTCATTACTTTTTAACCAGTACCAAAAAGTTTTGGTGATTACTGCATTGCAGCAAACTTTAAGCTCCAGTAATGCTTGCTATTTTTTTTCATTATTCCCCTTGATTATTGACCAAGTCTACAAATGAATTTTGTTGTTAGTCAGAACCACAGCATTTATTAAGCACTTACTGTTTGCCAGGCACTTTGCCAAGCACTGGGAACACAAATACAAGTAAAAAGATACACTCCATGTCCTTCTTCTTGTTGTTTATCCTTTGTTCTCAAGGAGGACCATGACATCAGGAAGGTGATTCTATGACTTGCAAGTAAATTGGATTTAAGTGAGGGAGAACTGTGCAAAGTCACCAGCTGCACTCTCTCCTCCAGAGCCATCTTAATTCAGTGGCAAGATATAGACCAGAATGAGTGGAGATGGTCACCTAAGTGCAAGCAAAGCATATAAAAACTCAGGGAGAAGCATGCTTTGGGAGCCACTGAATCAGAAGCAGGAATTTGCATCCTAATGTGGTGTGGTGGGGGATGTAGCACATAAAAGGAAGCTGAAAAGGGTTGTGGAAAGGGGAAAGAAGGAACCCATGTTGTAACATGGTAGAGAAAGCCCAAAAAGTGAGAAGTGGAGCTTAGAGAGGATGAAAAATTGAATATGTCTGACAACATGTCTATAGCAATCGATTTCCCATATGAAAATGTAAATTCCATGTGAGTAGAAAACATTTTATTCATAGTATTTATATTCCCAGGATCTGGCACTGTGCTAGGCACTTAGTAGGCACTTAATAAATGCTAATTGATTGATCGATGCTATGATTCTTTACGCTTTAGCATTCCTTTTTTGTTGCTGTTAAATTATTTGTCCTACAGCTCAAATATATTGTAACTTGAGTACCTTTGTTACTTTCCTTCTTTTGGGGAATCCCTAGATTTTGTGAGCCATAAGTAACATCATCTGCTAGATAAAAGGGTTGGATTTTGCCAATGAGCCAATGAGTATGGAAAAAAAAGGGAGGGAACACCTTTCATTAAGAATTAGGCTTCTCTAAAAGTAAATCCAATCTACAAACTTGAATGGTTACATATAGTAATGAAGCTCCTATGGACTCAGCTGAGTTACTTCTTGATGCTACAAATATTTTTATCAATGACTTAGATGAAGGCCTAGATTCCAGGCTTACCAAATGACATGAAGCTGAGAGAGGTGGTTAAAATGTTGGAAGATAGGTTTAGTATCTAAAATATTTCGTGGGACAAGTTAGAATAGTAGAATAAAAAGTTAATAAAGATGAAATTCAAATAAGGTAGTTGTAACTTCCTGCATTTAGCTTCAGAAAATGCACTAGTCAAGTACTGAATTGAGATCTACACTAACAATCTGTCCATACTAATAAGATCTAAAATTTTTGCAGGCTACCAGCTCAATATGAATCAAAGTATGATAGTAACAAAAAGAGCACATTTGATTTTAGGACTTTTAATGAAACTGTAGTATGAAAAACAAGGGAGCTGAAGGACTAGAGTGGGGGATGAATAAGCTAATATTACTGAATTTAATTTGCCAACTCACTGAATTCTACAATGCTTGCCTCCTTTCCTTCTCTAGTTCTGTCATTCTGGGTCATTAGGAAATTCTGACTATTTGGTTACTAAAACAATGAGTAGGGATAGGAAGCAAACCCCACATTCACAGGCAATCCACTCATTTCCTATAACCTACAAACATCTTAGTTCATGGATTTTTAAATTCAGCTGTAATTGTTTTTTAATCAACTTCATTTATTTAAATTCAGTTGTTTTGTAGGGTGGTATTATTTTTTCCTTCTTGTCAAGTTATTACTTGGATTTGAAATTCCATGTCCTTCCTTTGTTGGATTTAGCTATATAAGACCATGTTACAATAATTAGCTTTTTGAAGTCTAGGGACATATAATATAATAGCCCCTCAGGTCCATATGGTTCTTACCTTCTATCAAAGTAAAAGTTAGGTGTAAAATGATGATTGCTAAAAGCCCTCAGGAAAATTTCTAATGTTTAGGAAGAGGTTTGGCTCTCTGCCTTAATTTAAAGTTACATTTATCTCTGGATAATCCTTTTGTGGTCGAAGTAAAATTCAGGTTACTAGAAATGGTTGGGTAAAGAAGCACTGGACTATATCAGAATGTCTGTAAAGGGAAGTTGGGGAAAGAACAGAAATTTTTCTTGGAACTTCCTTTGGTTCTTGAGGAGGTGTGTGTAACCGATGGCACTAGTCTGAGTCCTCAACTCTGAGATGCTTTTGCCCAAAGGGCCTATGATCCCCTCTGCCACAGCTAAGGCCTACTTTCTCTTATTGCTCTATTATCTCTCTTTTTTTTGCTACAAAGCCATTCTACGTACTTTTCTAGTCACATCTTTACTTCATAATTTTTTACACCATTTCTTACATGTTTTACTTTTGACCACCGTGAGTGTTTCCATTGATTTGGGTTTGTTGGTAATTATAGTTCTTATTTAATTTTTTTAATTTTATTTTATTTTTAATTTATGGAATAAAACAAGCATTTCCATAACATAGTACAATAAAAAAGATGATTATACATGAGACTGCAAATCTACTACGCACAATTTGTTGTTCCTTTCAAATATACAACAAAATTATCATGTAGATTTCTTTTTTTTCTTTCTGTCTTCCCCCCCAGCCCCAGAGATGACTACCATTAGACATAAATAGGCATATATAACAGTTCTTGTAAGATCGTGGTGTTCATTATTGTGTCTGATGTTCATTATTTATAAATAATCAATCCAATTAACATATAGAATCACTGAAAAGACAGCGTTCACAAACATATAGCATCAATTTTAAGATAATGATACTAAAGAAATGATCTTTTGTGGTAACAAGTATTTTGGGGTAATTGATAACCCTACTCAGTTTCCCAAAAGTCAATCGGGAAGGAAATAAAGATCTTCTCCTACTCTATTCTAAGCCCATCTTTAATCCATGCCCAAGATACCTATGTACCAGGCATTATGCTAATAGCTGGGGATATCGGGAAAGACAAAAAGACCACCCTCATCTCAAGTAGTTTATCATCATATAGGTGAGACAACATGTGAACAACTATTTACAAACAAGGTATTCACAGGATGAATTGGAGATAATCAAAAGAGAGGATGTACTAGAATTGGAGGAGATTGGGAAAAGCTTCTTGTAGAAGGTAAGATTTTAGCTGAAACTCGAAGGAAACTAGAGAAGCCGGGAGGCAAAGAGGAGAAAAGCGAAAATTCCAGGTATAGGAAACAGCCAAAGAAAAATGCCCAGAGCTGAGAGAGAGAGAGTATGTGTGACTTGTTCATGGAACAGCCAGGATGCCAGTGTTACTGCACAGAACAGTATATGTCAGGGAATAAAGTGTAAGAAGACAGAAAAGGGGGGGGACTAGGTTATGAGGGGCTTTGGAAGCCAAACAGGGAAGGGGAAAGGGAAGGATTGTAGGAAGGAGAAGGGGAAGGGGGAGGGGCAGGGCAAGAGATGGAAAGAAAAAAAGGGGAAAGAAAAGGGGAAAGAAGGAAAGGAAAGATAAAAAAGAAAGAAAGGAGAGAGCAGAAGAAAAGGGAAATGGAAAAGAGAAAAATAGGAAGAAAGAAATCAAAATTCATTCTATGGTCTTAAATTCAAAATTCTCCCAGACCTGGATCAATCTCTTACCCGAAGAAGTGGTGCCTCAAGTGGGATTTCAACATTTTCCAAATTAGTTTTTACAATACCCTATTTCCCACAAGGCTTCTTCTCAAAGTTCAATGATATGCATCAAATTTAAAAAACCTTCTTTGGTGATGCATTTTTTCCCCTATCCCAAGCAAGAGACTTTACCTGAAAGTTTATTTTCCAAAAGAGGATACCACTCTTCCTTCCCTGGTGTAAAGATAAAAAGCAGCAATATTTTTAGATTTGCTTTTCTAAGCCTCCTGAAAACTAAAATGCCATCCAATTCACCCATTTCACTACAATTAGGTCACTGGTAATATAGCTGGTATCATTAGACATTGGTTGCTATTCATAATGGTAACTAATAAATATAAGAAGAAGAAGAATTTCAAAAGCAATCTCTCTTCTAGGATCCCAGAACTCAGAGATGTCCAAGTAAATCAACCCATTATACTCCAAACCAGAAAGAAAGCATGATATACTGGGAAGGACACTGGACCGGTTCCAGCTTCCAGCTCAGCCACTAGCGACCTGCCCGATTTTGGGCAAGTCACAATGCCTGGCACATGGTAAGTACCTAACAAATGTTTGTTGATTGATTGCTTGCAAAACACAGGTTTTACCCTTTGAGAATTTCCTATAGAATGGAAGGAGACTTGTACTGAAATACAAAGCAGTATAGGCATATACTAAGTGTCATATGAGTGGTTAAAAGGACTCCAGGAATTCAGCACAGAGAGTGATTGCTTGTGCCTGGGAAGATCAGGGAAGATTAAATGGAGGAAGTAACATTTGAGTGAGACTTAGAAATATGAATGGGAGTTTTATAGTTTGGGGACCAGGGAGGTTAGGCATTCCAAGTGAAATAAGGAGCATAAACAAAGCAAGCCCTTCTCTTAAATAAGAAATTATTATCCTCATTTTATAAATAAAGCAACCAAGACTATTATTCCCAACTGAGGCCAGTAAAATGACTTCACCATTTGCCCAAGATTAATGCAGATAGTCAGGGCTGGAGTGGAGGAAGACTTGAATTCAAATTTTGCCACAGTCCCTTACTAGTTCTGTGAGGCTGAGCAAATCACCTAATCACCCAGCGTCAGTTTCTTCATCCATAAAATGGGAATAATAACACCTATCTATTTCGTGGGGTTGTTATAATAATCAAACAAGATAATATGTATAAAGTATTTTTAAAACCTTAGAGTGCTGTCAATCTCCGTGAAACACAGGTCTGACCATGTCATCTCCTCTACTCAATAAGCTCCAGTGCCTCCCTATTGCCTACAGGATCAAATATGAAAACTTTTAGCTTTTAAAGTCTTAACTGCCCTGGCTCCCTCCTACCTTTCTAGTCTTATACCTTACTCTGAAATCCAGGGACATTGGCCACCTTGTGCCTCAAACAAGACTCCATCTCTCCTGACTCCAGGCATTTTCATTGGTTGTCCTCCATGCCTAAATTTTCTCCCTCCTCATTCTCACCTCCTGGCTTCCCCAGTTTCCTTTAAGTCTCAGCTAAAATCTCACCTTGTACAAAAAGCTTTTCCTTTATCTGGTTTACATTTGGTTTGTACATAGTTGTTCTTATGTTGTCTCTCCTACCAGAAATTATTTAAAATTTATTTTATTTTTAATTTATGTAATAAAACAAGCATTTCCATACCATAGTATAATAAAAAGATGATGACACTTGAAACTGCAAATCTATTATGTACAAATTGCTATTTCTTTTAAATATATAATAAAGTTATCATGTAAATTTCTTTGTTTTTCTTTTTTTCCTCCCCTCCCCTCCCCACCCTAGAGAGGGCTACCGTTAGACACAAATATGTATATAGATGTAAAATCATTCTATACGTACTTCTATTTATCAGTTTTTTTCCTCTAGATACAGATAGTATCTTCCTTCATAGGTCCTTTGCAGTTAGTTTGGGTATTTATAATAGTTAAAATGACTTATTTGCTCAAAGTTGTTCTTAAAACAATATTGCCGTTAACTGTGTACAGTGTTCTCTTGGTTCTGCTCATTTTGCTCTTCATTATTTCAGGCATTATCCATGTTTTTCTAAGATCAACAAGCTTATCTTTTCTTATAGCACATCACAATCATATGCCTATCAGAAATTACATAAACAAAGAAATGGGTCATAAACAAGGACAGCCTGATTGGAGTATTATAACAAAAGAGTGAGAAAGAAGGTTGGAGGAGGAGAGTAAGCAGAGGCATTAGACTTGACAAGCCAGAAATCTTGGTGATGTAAGTAGGAAGGTGGTCAAAGAGATAAATGCTCAAAAATAGATGTGTTAGAAAGTATGGTTTAGAATTTATGAATAAGAGGTCAATGCCCATAGACAATACAGAAGACTTACGCATATATGTTATAATTTTTTTATGAAATGATTTGGAAAACATCACACAATTTCACAAAAAGTGAGATTGACCCTAGTTACTGATGTAGGAGTTACTTCCAAATTAGTTGTCTGTGACTGGTCAGAACATTGATTCTTTAGAGCAAAGGTCAAAATCAGCACTGAATTAATAGAGAAGACAGAGATGGCAAGAAGACACCATGTGCAATTATAAAAGATCCCACTTTACCTATTCAAACATGCTACAGGTGCCAGATAATAGAACACGAGTAAAGAACAAAACACTGACATTAATTATCATCACTTCCTATGGAAATTTAGCCAACGTAAGCAATCACTGCATGAAGGAGGTCAAAAGAGTAGAGGAATTGTCTCAGCCTTTGTTAATCAGAGATAAGGAAAGCCTATAGCAACACTAGTTTAGGATACAGATTCCTGTTGAAATTATTATATAGGGAAATGGCAGAAGATGATAAGCATATTGTTTCCCCAAAGTGATAAAAATAGTCAAAGGAAAATTAGTTTGCAGAAAACTTGGTGCGATAATTAAGTTGTAGCATCTCAATAACATTTACAGATGAAGCAGGAAGGAGCACCGTAAACAGATAGAAAATAGAACAGATTTGTCAGCTTTTCTGTATCGATTATTTTAAAAAGTTGCTGACAGTGGAACAACCAGATTAGGACTCTAACATCTGGTGAATGATATGCTATATAGGGAATTGGCAGTGGGAAAGAGCATCTGGGCCAGACCAAGAATCCAGTCCAGTTTTTAGTCAAGAAACATTTAGTAAGTGCTTACTATGTGCCAGGCACGGTGCTAAGTGCTGGGAATACAAAAAGACGCAAAAGACAGTCCCTGACCTCAAGAAGCTCACAATGTAATGGGGGAGACAAGAAAACAAATACATACAAACTAGATATAGATATAGAGATAGAGATATGTAGATATGTAGATGTAGCTATAGATATAGCTGTAGATATAGTTATAGATACAGATATAAATATAGATACAGCTACAGATATAGAGATACAGATACAGATATAGATATGGAGACAGAGACTGAGAAACAGAGACAAAGAGACAAAGAGAAGGAGACACATATACACATACATACACACACGCACACACAAGATAGGAAAAAAATTAAGAAAGGGAAGGCACTAGAATTAAGAGAGTTTAGTAAAAGCTTCCTGCAGAAAATGAGGTTTTAGCTAAGACTCAAATGAAGCCAGGGAATCCAAAAGGTAGAAATGAGGAGGGAGAATATTTCAATCATAGGGGACATCCAGAGAAAATGCCTGGAACTGAGAGGTGGAATGTTACAAGGAGGACAGTGTTACTGGATTGAAGAGTGTGTCACAGGGAATAAGGTGCAAGAAGACTGGAAAGGTAGGAAGGATCTAAGTTATGAAGAGAAGGTAGGAGGGAGCTAGGTTATATGAGGGGCTTTGAATGCCAGACAGCATTTTTTATTTGATCCTGGAAGTAATAGGGAGCCACTGGAGCTTATTGAATACAGCTGGACCTGCGGATTAGGAAAATCATTTTGATGACTAAATGAAGGAGATTGAAGGGTGGAGAGATTTGAGGCAGACAGACCCACCAGTGTGCTATTGCGATAGTCTGAGAGTCAGATGATGAGTGCCTGCACCAGAGTGATGATACTGTCAGAGAAGAGAAGGGGGCATATTTGAGAGATGTTGCAAAGGTAAAATCAACAACACTTGGCAACAGATTGGATATGGGAGGAAGAAGCAGTGAGAGATAGTAAGGAATCAAGGGTGATACCTTCATTTTGATCCTCAGGGACTAGGAGGATCATGTTGCCCAGTAATAGGGATAGAAGAGATTCATGCTAAAGGCAACACAATTTAGGAACCACTAAGGGATCATTTTTAAGATACCTCAAAAAAGAGAAAAATTAAATCCAAAATGCCAAATTATTTCGAAAAAATCATGGATTAGATTATTACCAAAAAAAAGCCCAGGAAATACATGATCAAAAGTGGAAATGAGGAGTGAACATCTAGCAGAAGCTAACAGACAGAAAGCCCACAGATTGCACTTGGTTGCAGAACATTAGAAGACCTAGAGAAAGGCCTCCCCTGTTTTTGGTAGATCATTTAGGGTAGATTTATGGAAGGATATGGATAAGAATCACCTAGTATGGTGAAAACATGGGTGGCTATAACCTATACTGTTGGTGGGAATACTTTCACAGGTGATAACGTGGATTCATTGAAATATTGACGATATAAAATATCAAGTCATTGAAGATTTTGAGGCTAACTGGGAAAATGATTGGAAGATAATATCACCAGAAAGTAGGGAGTATGAAGGGAAAACTAGTTTGGGGGAGAAATGTACAGAATGAATCCAGCTTGATACATGTTAAAGTTAAGTTGATACCATACATTTGTCAGTAACAAAGAGATAAGGGGAAATTATATTGAATCCGAAAGTTCAGTATAGGAGAGTAGCATATGAGCAAAAGATAACTGGATACCCAGCACTGAAGAGGGAATTCATCATCAGAGAGGGTAGTAAGTACATGCAGAGTATACAGGACCCCAGACTACACTTTAGGAATGAATGGCCTAGCCCAACCCATTCATTTTACAGGTAAGGAAACTGAGGCCCACAGAGTGTGAAGTGATTTGCCCAAGTCACACATGTGGCAAGTAGAAGACCCAAGATTTAAATCTAAGTTTTCTGACCCTAAATCCAAGACTGCTTCCACTCTACTATACCACTGTACTGTCAACAAGTATTTATTTTAGTGCCTAGTGTGTGTATAAGACCATGGCTAGCATTGCTAAGTACAAAAGAAATATAAAACCCTGTCCCTATATAATACTAGATTCTATATTCTAATCTTCCATAGATCTTGTGCTTTACAATCATAATAAGGGTCTCATTCACAATGCAAATGCTTGCATAATAATTTATCCACAGTCCCGAAGTCATCTTTCTTGGACTCCTGTGAACAAAAACACTTGTGTAAAAGTTAGATGGCTGCTTTTATCTAGTGCAAAATGGGACCTGTGCTGTAAATACCTCAACTCCTTGTTTTTCATTCCTAGGTAACTCTATCCATTCATTTCTCTAAGGACTCACCCAGGTAAATTGACAATGCACATAAACCCAAACTACCCAAGTTTGGTTTCTGTTCTTTCTTCAATTATAAACTAAATATCTCAAAGGGCCCATGGTTCAGAAGACAGATAGAATTTATCTAATGGCTGCCAGAATGTAATCTAAAACTATTCCAAGAGGAACCAGAGCTTCCCCAAATATTCCCACTGTGGGACAGCTGATGGCTGGAGCTCCGGCCAACCAGCCAGGCACTGAAGAGCCTCAGGGCTTGAGGAAATCTCTACTGTGGTTTGTCATGTGACCCTAGGAAAGTGACTGACACCATCTGTGACTCTTGCCCTTTCAACTGTAAAACATGGAGACTTTCCAAAGAGTTACACTAGGTGGATAGACAAATAAATGAAAGAATAAGTGAATGAAAGGGAAAACACTTATCGATTGTCTACTATGTGCCAAGCACTGTGAGATATTTGTAAAGCATTTAGCACAGTGTCTGGCACATATTGAGTGCTATACAAATGCCTATTCACTTCTCCTTCCCTTCCTTACCTAAGCCTCTATCACCCCAGATTTACATTTGAAGAGAATTCCCCAAAAGAATGCGTGTCTTCATACGGAATAGGACATACAATAAGAGCAAGGTTGTTTCTGCGATTTATAAAAATCATACCTTAAAAGCCTGACACAGCAGGGTTAAATTTAATTCAATTAAGAGAACCAATGAATATCAGAGCTCAGAGGGTAGAGGAGGAGTCTCAGAGAAGTTCTGGCCTTTTATTTTACAAATGAGGAAATTGAGGACTAGAAAAGGGAGATCAAATTCCTTATTGATGGCAGAGCTGGGGACTAGAGTTCAGGCCTCTAGTCTTCTGCTTACCAATCCTGTGACTACTCCCACTCTACCACCAAGTCTTCCGTAGTTCAGTTCAGATTTTAACATTCTTAATATGGCAAATGAGTTGGAGGTGGGAGTGTTGGTAACGAGCCCTCTCCTTTTTGTCTTGGCCAGAGATCCTTTGACTAAAAGGGATTACAATTACTAAGCCAACATGGAGTAAAGCTGGGGAGAAAAGTTGGGGTGGGGAAGAAGGAATGAATATTTAAATGCATGAACAATTGCAAAGAGTGTGCCATGGAGGGTGCTAAACTCTGAACATTTGTGTTCTCCACAGGAGCTTGGAACATGCAAGATCTTGGCATGAAAGGATAATGTGGACTGGACAAGACGTTCGGCTCACAGATTTGGTGTGCCAGGCGTTTTTAATAAAGGGGCACTGCTGAGCTAGGAGGAGGAGGTGATAAATAGGCTTCTTCCCTCCTTTCCTCCCTCCTTCCCACATTGGAGATGAACCAGCTGGGACTTAAAACAAAAAGGAAGACATTTTAATTGTTTCCCTGAAAAGGAATGATTGGAAAAATACACACACACTTGAAGGTATTTATCTCAAAGAACTAAAACATTTTACAAATGTCCCATCATTTCTCAGTATTACTTTGAGGAAGACAACTGTTTTGGATTGGGGGCTGGAGGGCAAAAGAGAAGATTTTTCCTATTTAACAGATGGGTAGATTGAGGTATTAAACATGCAATGAGGAAAATGGGAGTAATGCTTATGTGAGAACACCTGAAGACTCACTCATGTTTATGGTGATCAAGGGATTTATCCCTTCTATCCACTCCAAGCTTCAAAATAAGGTAGGTGGATATCTGGGAAGCTGTTGACCAGTCTTCTCTTTGAAGACTTTGGGAAGGCCTTATGCCGACACTCTTAGAACCACCACCATCAACCCAGGAAAAAAAAAATTCTAAATTGAAGTATGGAGGATTTGAAGCTATTTTGAATTGCTTTCCCAAGTTTTTGTTTTCAGTTAAGGATGACCCTAACACCATAATTCTTTCAAATATATAAGAGCCATGTACACAGACATTCAGATATTAACACCTTTTCACTACAAGAAAGAGAAACAATATCCCAGGACATTAACTCAATCTCATGATAGTCTGCTAAGAGAGGGCTGGAGCCAGTAGTGTGGATGAGCCTACTTAAACTATTATGAAAGAGCTGATAGTTAAATTTTCAGGGTGAACATTCACACTTCAGAAATCAGTAAATGCTATAAATCTGGGCTTGATTTATTATTTTGTTGTTTTCTGGATTTAATAAAGGGGAAAATGTTAAAACTGTAGATTAAGCTTAAAAGTGTGTCCTGTTTACATTTGCTCAGGGGAGCTTATTGCTAAACATTTACCAGCACACTCCCTGCTGGAACATAAGAAGAGCAGAAGCATAACCGTGACTGCTACTGCTAGAATTCCATACATGAACTTCCCTCCACCTCCCGTCTCTTCATATGTCTTGGTTCTACCAGACTTTCTACCCTCCAACTCCCATAAGGATATATCTCTACAATTATAAAAAAAATAATTCAGATTCATAGAGTGGGGCAGGCCAGTAGCTAAGTAACATGACTGGAAGAATGATATCTGGGAGATCATAGGTTTTGAAGCAAGAAGGTACAGATGAAGAAATCAAGGCATCAAAAGTGAAATGAATAGCCTAAGGTCACATAGCTAAAAACTAATGAAACCAAGATTCAAGCCCAGTTCTGTTGACTTTACAATAGACTTCGCCATTTGAGTGGAAGAAAGTTTGAGTGTGTGAATTCATTCTGGGCAACTCCGCCTTGTACCCTGACATTTCAGGGTTACCAGCAATCCCAAACCACATCAGTGGCCTCTCTACACAAAGAGGTAGCTGTTAACTAACTACCTGGAATGGATTTTCCCTGGATAAAGGAGAGTACCTATAGAAAGGTCTAGGACAGAGTCAGGACCTTTAAGAAGATTATAACCTCATGATCAGGAGAGGGAAGGGTAGCAGTGTGTTATAATGGAAAAATCAGTGGACTATGATAAAAAACAGACTTTTTTTAACCCCAGGTCTGCCATTGGGTGATTTTGGGTAAGCCACTTCTCCTCCCTAAGATTCAATTTCCTCATTTATAAAATGATGAATGCACCAAATCATCTCTAATGTCCCTTCTATGAGTCTACAAAATTTAGCAGTTTCCAAAGAAAAACCAATGAGTTTTAGTGTTAGGACCAAAATTACGTTTTAGTTATTTAGATCCTATCTGACAAGATTTTCTAAACACCAGCCATCATTTTTCTCTCTAACAAGATCAAACCAGTGGTTCCACCAACCCACAATCTAGTCTCTGATAGGAATATGGAGGGATTTGTGTCTTATCAGGCCATGTCTGACATCTTTAAATATGATATAAACATCAGAAAGTCAGAGATATGTCCCACAAAGCTTCCTATTCCCACAGACCTCTACTCCTCTGAACTTCTTGATGACCAAAGAACTTCTTCTTCCTGCAAGCTCTCACATCAGCCCTTGTGACAATTAAAAAGTTTTAAGAGACACAGTTTCTGGGTAATTTAATCATTTTATTAATAAGGCTAGCAGGTTATTAATAAAAGGATGGTCATTTGGCCATCTCTCTCAGACTAAAGACAATCATGGTGGCAGGCTCAGTTTATATTCCCTTCCAACAGGGTCTTAATCGTGTCACCCCTGGACAGAGAAAGTATCTCTATACCAGACCACTCCCAGCTTTGGGCTATCTAGACAAAAGGATCTACCTAAGCTTGAGTAGAACACAGTGGGTTTCCCCACCTTAGATTAAATTCCTTTCAAGACTGGGTGAAGTCTGACCAAGATCATGGAGAGTCAGCTCAATCTGATTAGCAGTAATGGCCTTTTGAAATAAAACTGAACTTTTAAAATGAGAGATTTAGAAGAAGGGGAAAGCCTCTGAATCTCTCCGAGATATTGGTTATTAATCATCATCTTTCACCCCTGGAGCTCACACCTCATCAGTCCCCTCTTCTCCTAGGGCCCCTCTAATTAGAGGGCAGAGAGATCTTCCCAGAACCTCCACTGAAAGAGGACACCCAGGCCAGCCGTCCCTTCCTTTCCCACCTAGTTGATCTCCTGTGAGCCCTATACCAGTTATTTTCCCTCTCCACTCCAACCCTTTTTGAGCTTCCTTTTGTGTGTCATCTTCCCTTATTAGACTTGTATTATTAGATTGTAGCACCTTGTATTGTTATTGTATTATTCTAACTTACAAACCCAAATCCCCAAAGTAAAAAAGGCCCAGTGCCTTAGCTATGTTCGTTCAGGTGAGGGTGAAGAGAGTGCTCACGTTACATCATGGAATTTTATTATTATTATTATTATGTATTAGATTGTAGTGCCTTGAGGACAAGAACTGACTTTCTTTTTCATAATTGTAGCCCTGCATAGTGCCTATCATGTAGTAGGCACTCAATAAATGTTATTGACTATTTTAAAAAATGATAATAACTAGAATTTACATAATGCTTTAAGATTTGTAAAGTACACATCCTTACACCAGCCCTATAAGGTAGGTACTATTTTTATTCCCCGTTATATAGATGAGGAAACTATGAAGGATTAGTGAGATGACAGGGTCAGTCAGTCAGTCAATAAACATTTATTAAGTGCCTACTATGTGCAAGGCACTGTGCTAAGCACTGGGGATACAAAAAGAGGCAAAAATCCTTGCCCTCAAGGAGTTGAGAGTGTGTTTGGATATTAAAAAGATGATACTTATGTGTGCTGTATTAAACAGAAACACTTATAAGTGCTCGAGTCATACAGCTAGTAAGTGTCCAACTCCAAGTCTAATTAGACCTTTCTCTGCCGAGTCGTCTAGCTGGCTCCATACATGTAGTCAATGCAATGGCCATGGCAAGGGATGCAAACAAGAGAAAATATGAAATAATTAGAGAATGATGTAAAATCGTATTGTAGAATTAGGTAGAAGAGATGGACAGTAAACTTTACAAAGAGGTCAGAGAAAAGAGAAATCAATGTCGTTTGGAGGAAGTTGGAATGAAGCTAAATCTTAAAGGATGAGCATCCTTCTTAAAATTCTAGGCATATAACATATAGGTTTACCCTGATCGATACTGCTTTAGTAAACACCATTAATCCATTTTAATTGAATTATAAAGTCACAAAACTCCACTTTAGAAGCCTTCAGTCTATTGCCTAGCTATCTTATCATTACTGGGGCACTAACTGCCCCCCTACTCCATAACATCCTTTCACCTCCCATGGTGCTCTCATGGGACCAATTAAGCACAATGGATAGGGTACATGGAGTATGTCTGTAGTTGAGTTTAGTATCCTGTATCACCTCTTAGGGAAATGGGCTTCCTAAGTTAAGGCAGAGGTATAAAATAACATTTCCAGATGGGTTCTGAGCTTATTCCTTTTGATCTTCAAGTGGTAGTCTATTTTTCACATTCTGGCATAGAATAGACCCTTGGAAAGAGACCACAATTAGAATGAAAATAAGGTGAGGGCGAAGAGAGTGCTCTCATTACAACATCACGGAAGCTCCAGAATGAAGGAAAAGAGGCCAAGGAAAGACAAGAGTCAAAGGAGATTAGGGAGAGTTTGTAGAGACAAGGGAAAGTTTTTCTAGAATAGGCCCCCAAATAGGAAAAACCTTGCAGAGAGTCAGTGCCTACAACAATAATAGCTATCATTTACATAGTGCTTTAAGGTTTGCAAAATACTTTGCAAATAGCTCCTTGTATCCACACAACAACCCTGGGAGGTAGGCGTTACTACAGTTGTTCCCATTTGATAAATGAGGTCACTGTGGAAAAAAGAAGGTAAGCAGTTTGCCTCAGGTCATACAGCTAGTATCTGACATCATCAAATTTGTACCCAGGCCTTTCTGGGGCCAGGTCCCGAGCTCTATTTACTTCTCTGTTCGCCAACTAACTACTTCTATTCCAGGATTAACGTACAAGAACAAATCAGTTCCTACCTCAAATATTACGATACGTCATCAACCTACTAGGAACCTCTGAAGAACTCTGCATTCATCTAGAGTCATTGCAAATCATTTCTTAGATGATATTTTAGGTTCTCCAAAGCTAAATGAATACATAGAAAAAAAACAAGGCAATATACAAAAATGAAGAGCATCTTGAGATACATGGTGCAGAAAACATGACCCCATAAAAGAGTGAGTTATCAATTATTTATTAGACAGCTCTGAATGAACATAGTCAAGGCACTGGGCCCTTTTTACTTCTGGGATTTGGGTTTGCAAGTTAGAAGGCAGAAGGGAAATAACTATGAAATTACAGGAAATCAGAAACAGGAAATTTTAGTTCTAGTGAAAAACCATAATATCTTTTGGTGGACTCCATTCAATGAACTTCAACAATAATCCAAAAATGCTAGGGGGAGAAATGGGGGAAAACTATATTAAGCTGTTTCAGGATCTGGATATATTCATCTGGAAAGATATATGGACCTATATTACTTTCATGGTATTAAAGTGCCATTCCCAAACAGGATGATCTATGGTATTCATCCTTCAGGACTCAGCCTCATGCAAATTGGGAACAGTGCCCTCTGCCAACCCCCTTCCCACCCCAATATCCTACCATCCGGCCCAAAACACAAAAAAGTAAGGGATCTGGTTTTGATTTGGGAATATGATGCTGCTGAAAAGACGCTGTTCCAGTTATTGTTGGGAATTCTGGGGCTTTTTACCATCTTGGTGATGAGAAGCATGATAAGAATAAGGAAAATGAAGAATTAGGGATGGGGCAAGCAATGTTGGTTGACTCAGTAATTAAACCTGAATATCTCCAGTTTCTGTTTCACCATGAACTGTAAAATAGCAATCATGTACAGTTAGGCCTAGAAGATACCAAATAGATGGTGAGAGCAAAGTTGGACAACCAATGCCTTGGTCTACAAATGTTGGTTGTTGTTGTTTTTAATCACATGAATATCCTACACACACAGCTTCCAATTGTCTGTTGGTAGGGAGAGCCACAGTTCTCTCCTACTCCAACTCTCTGAAATCATTGGATCAGGAAGAGATCTTAGACTTTACCATAGACTCAGAACCAGCAGGGTCCAAAAAAGCCATCTAGTCTAAGCTCCTCATTTTACAGATAATGAAAATGAGACACAGAAAGGTTAAGTGACCTACTCAAAATGACATAGAAGCAAATGTAGGCTTTGAAACAAGAATCAGAGAATTTGAGAGTGGGACAGGACCTCAGCATCCATCTAGTCCAAATCATGTAAAAGGAATCTCCAGCATAGCATACTCTACAAGTAATCCTCCAGCCTCTCCCTGAAAACCTCCAAGCTGGGGGTGGGGGGGAACCTACCACCTTTTGTGTTAGGCCACTGCACTTTGGGACAGCTCGGATTGTTAGGAAGTTTTTTTCCTGACATAAACTTGGCCTCTTTGCAACTATGACCCATTACTCCTGGAGCCAAACATAGCAAATACAATTATCCCTTCCACATCAAGGAGGTACCCCCATGATCTGGAAAATTTGCATAAATTATTTTGGCCCTCCCTTCATACCAGAGAAGAAACCTGAATTATCTTGGTATTAAAAGATAAAATATGTTGATATATAATACTATAAATATTTTTAATGCACTTCTGAGTTTCTTACTTCTTCTGTGTTGTCTGCTGACCTTTGCATATCATCTATGCTTCTGCAAAACTTCCCAAAAATTCCCATTTATTTATGCTAACCCGTGATATATCAAAACCACAATGGAGAAAGTCGTGATATGGAAGAAATGACTGTAAAATCCTTCTTCCACCTAGCAGGCCTTCAAATACTTGCATACAGCTATCATATCTCCCCTGAGTCTTCTCTTTTCCAAGCTAAATATGCCCAGTTCCTTCCAACAATCCTGTATGTCATAAACTCATGGCCCTTCACCTTCCTGGTTCCCTCTTTTGGACATTCTCTAGCTTATTACCATCTTTCTTTAACCAGGATAACCAGAACTGAACACAATCATCTAAATAAGGTCTTCTAAGAATAGAACATGGGATTATCACCTCCTATTCTTGAAAATTATAGTGCAGTAGTTAGAGCACTGGACCCGAAGTTAGGAGAGGTGAGTTCAAATCCAGTCTCAGACACTTATTAGCTGTTTGACTGTGGGCAAGTCACTTAACCTCTGCCTGCCTCAATGTTTTCATCTTTAAAATAGAGATAATAGTAGCACCCCTCTCCCTGGGTTGTTGTGAGGCTAAAATGAGATAATATTTGTAAAAGCTCTTTGCAAACCTTAAAGCACTATGTAAATGTTAGTTACTATTGTTGTGATGATGATGATGGTGATGGTTAATGCTTCCTAAGACCACATTAGCTTTTTGTGTCTGCCAGATCAAACAGCCGAGTTTAATTATACATATTGAGCTTACAATCCACTGAAACACCTAGATCCTTTTTCAGATCAACTGATGTCTATACGTGCCTCGTTCCTCTATAGATAGTTCCTCTATTTTGTACTGGTGAAGCTGATTCGTTGTACTCAAGTGCAAAATTTTACATTTATCCTTGCTGAATTTCACCTCATTAGATTCAGCCTATCAAGATCCTTTTAAATTCTGACTGCTGGCTATCCCTTCCAGCTTTGTGTTATCTAAAGATTTGGTGGTGGTGGTGACCCATGCCTTTATGCAAGTCATTGACAAAAAATGTTCAACAGCATCAAGAGACAAGCACAGATCACCAGGACATTCCATTCTGATTTATTCAAAGGGAACAGAATAGATTTTTTTTTAAATAGTGTGGCAGGGTTGAAATAGCATCGCATGTTTAAAAGTTATTATTATGTGAAGAAATCCAGGAACCAGAGGAAGAAAACATGGGAGAAAGTATCTAGGTATCTAGAGCGCAACAGAGGGGAAACAGCAGTACTGATCTTATCCTGAGACAATCCGACCACTACAGGAGGCAAATGGATGGAGAAGGACATGACCACTGCAGGAGGAAGAGTTAGATAAGGAGTCAGAAATAGATCACAATCGTGGCACTGAGAGCGTGCTATACAGGTAATGGTCTATTTCAACTGTCCGGACATCTGTTAAAATTTGCTGTCTCTCAAAAGCAAAGCAGCCGATAAATTCTTGCCTCAGTTTATAGATAATTTCATTCTTAGGTCAGTCACTCAGACGGTCAAAAAAAAAACAACAACAACAGCCACCATGCTTTAAGCCCATTCTGTGTGTTAGGCACTGTGCTAAAAGTCAGAGGAAAATACAAAGATAAAAATATCACCCTCCATCAAGGAGCTCACATTATAACATGAAGGATAATGTGCAAAACATTATCCATATATCTGCAGCCTCAATGGAAAATAATCTCAAAGGGAAGACACTAACAGGTCAGGGGTGAGGTGCCAGGAAAGGCTAGGAGAGAACTACAGAACATAGAATTTGAGCCGAGAGTGAGAGAATTGAGTAGGGAGAGTATTCCAGACATGGAAGACAGCCCTAGCAAGACCAATAAAACTCAATTAGTTGCCAAAATGGAAGAGATGGGAAGCTCAAGAGAAAGTCACCACTTCATCTTGGAATTTGTGATAAGAGGAAGAAAGATAGGTTTAGTCTGACGTGTTCTGTAGATTTTGGAAGGGTGAGTTTGAAAGGATTCAGGGAAAAGCTAGGTAGAAACCCGTAGCCTAAAACCTTGTGGGTTATATAATCAATGTGAAGAAGACTGGATATCCCTAAATTTACTTATTCTGTTCTCTTTGCCCTAAAGGCATATCTGCTTCAGAGGCATAGACTGATATAGAACAAGAGACTGGTATACCAGCACAACCTAAGAGGGAACTCCTATTGGCCCCTCTCCTCTTCCAGCTGGAGTGCTCCTCCAAGTTATGGCAGGACACCAAGCCAGTGCTCTACACAGGATTGTGTTCACATGTTATAGCCTCTGATGTTAGGGACAAAAGAGCAAGGATCCCAAGTAAATAAATTTTGGTGCTCAAGGTGTGTAATAGCAAGCACCCTGGGATACCCGGGATGGCCTGCTAGCACAGACACTTTTCTTAAAGGAAAAGCCACTTTAAGGGGTCAACAATCTCTAAGTACATTCAGTAGCTCAGGGAAAGGCCAACACCCTGAACATGGAGAAAATACAAGCAGAGAAATCAGCACAAAGATCAACAGACAGGGCTCCAGCTGTCTGAACAAAGTAATACAGCCACCTATATATACTACTGGATTGGAGGAGCACCACTACATCTGAGTAGTCAGGGACTCTTAACAAAACAGCTACTACCAACCTCAGGATTGACTCAGTGTCTCAGTGACTCAGTATCTAATTAACTTAGTACCAACAGGTGTGAAAGCCTTCCTACAAGCAAACCTCCCCCTAAGCAAGCTTCCCTTTAAGCAAGTTCCTCCTTAGGCAAGTTCCTCCCCCAGTGGGTTCTATGTGACTCTGGGTGTATCACAGCTGTGACTGAACATATGTGGTCACATAAGCCTATTAACTGACAGGGAAAATCTTCCTATTCCATTAACATTACAAGGTGGTACAAATAAAACCTTTTCCATATCTTCTTATCTCAATAAATCTTGTCTATGTCCTACGATAAATCTTCCTGAGGGAGCCATGTCAACATTATGTTGGTACCAGTTGTAGCATGAGGATTAATCTCTTTCTTCTGTCTGTAACTACATGATCAGCTCACGTCCTTTTTTGGCCATATATCTCTTTGATAACATTTTATGTCATTTCCTTCATGCCTTCCATTTTTACTGCTAACATAACACATGCCCATCTTCTCTCTATATTGGCCTTTGAATAAGGGACCCACAATTTTAATTTTCAGAGATTATGGTCTTCCATTATTTATAGTCGCATAGCATTACCAGAAGAATACTAATGTGACATTAAATAAATACTTATTAATAATGTCACATTTCGATTTTCTGAGTTATATTTATGGTTTTTTTTAATCACTCTCTGTTTCTCTTAGTTCATTAAGTTTTTCAAAGATTTTTAGAAAAGTAGGAAAACTTCTGACAAATGTAGAAAGTTATGCTTCTTCCTTGTTCAAAATTATGAATGGACTTCAGCATCTTATGCAGATAAAATGTGAACCATCTTCATCTTCATCCCCATTATTTAGGAAAGTATAATCAATGCCAAGACCACTGAACTGGCAATGAAAGACATCAGTTGGAGCCTTGGCTTTAACACTTACCAGTTGTGTGACCCTGGGCAAATCTCTTAGTCCTTCTGAGTTTCAGCTTCCTAATCTACAAAATGAGGGTAATACCTATCTACCTTCATAAACTATAAAGTGTACGTGTGTATACACATATGTGAAAGCTATTATTATTATTATTAACCCATGAATAATTATAATGTTGTGAATTTCAAGTGAGGTAAGGGAGGAGAATAGAATTATGAGGAAGATTTATCAGAATGAGTGTCCCAACCCTTCTGAACTCGCATTATGTAGGCAATTACTTATTTCCTGTATGACTAGAAAACCTTGAGGAAAGCAGCATTTAGATTTAGATTTAGAATCAAAGGACCAAGAATTGAACCTTGGCTCTGCCACTTATTACCTTTGGGATTTTGTACAAGTCACCTAAGAAAATAGGTCTAGAGCTGGAAAAGACCTCAGAGGCCATCTAGCCTAATCCTCTCATTTTACAAATGAGGAAATTGAGACCCAGAAAGATTTAACTATTTCTGTGCTAGGTAAGGATCAGAGGCAGGATTTGAACCCAGCTTCTCTGACTTTGGACTCAATATGCTTTCTATTGTACCGTATTGCACCCCTCTGTTTTTCTTCACCTGAGAGGGTTGGACTTAGATGATCTCTAGCATCCTCTCCTGCACTAAATCCTGTCTTTCTTTGACAAGGGTGGGTGCTGCTAAAGGTTAATGGTGAAGCCAGCATAGAAACTTGGTTGTGATGATGTGAAATCATACAGAACTTTGCGTAATGAGAAGCTATAAAGGCTCAATAAACATCTACCGGTGAGTAAGTGAACTTGTCCAAGGCCCGGAAAACCCCAAGGTGAAGACGCTTCTTCACTTTGTGAGAACAAGTCTGTGAGTTTACTAATCTGATGTGAAGTCATCATACCTCCTCCAAGGTAAGAATGATTCAACTTTTGTCCTTGTCCCCGCCTCTCCACCCCCCATCTCCTAACCTCCCCCCTCCTTTGAATGCACACCCTGACACCAGAGGCAAAATGTGCCTTGCTAGAGATGGTACAAAGCCCAGTGAAGAATTTCCTTCAAGAATTCAGGTGACCCAATGGCCCTGCCTGAAATGCCTCATGAATAAGATGGGCACAGATATGGGGTGGATGTCTCCCTCCCTCCTGGTGCCAAATTCCCCACTGGTATCACCTGGAGAATAAGGTCATGATGGCCCCTCCCTGCCCACCTGAGGTGCCCTCCTGAGATCATAGCTTGTTCAAAAATGCCATATAAACTCGAGACAACGCAATGCTTCTAATTATCCCCAAGGGGTAAATGCCTGGGAAATCAAGCTGGAGATTGAGTTCATCTCTTGTTTGAGGACCCAGCGTTTTACCTGTCACTGGAATTGCCCAAAGAAGCCTCATCTTAAAACCACCCCCCACATACACCTCACATCCCAAGGAGTGGGACCTAGAGAGAAAGCCTCCACAGGACTAGAACTCAACAAAATCATGCCTTTGGCTCCCTCACCTCCTCTTTCCTCATTCTTTCCCTACTTCATGGCAAATTATGTCTTTATATACTTTTACCCCTCGAGCTTGGTACAATAGAAAGAGCATTACTCTTAGAGTTAAGGGAGTGATGATTAGTGCCTATGTAATCTTTGAAAAATCGTTCAACCCTTCCTTGGCCTCATTTCTCAGCTATAAAATGAGAGATCTGGGCTAAATGATCTCTAAGGTCCCTTCTAGATGTAGATTTTTTTAAATTTTATTTTTGACTCAGGGGCCAGAACATGAATACAGAATAGAGAAAAGGAACAAAACATATCATAAACTTAAATATTGAGACTTAAATACAAAGAAAGAAAAAAGCATATGTACACAGAAGAATGTAAGAGAGGATTCAAAATACGTAATAATAGATTTTCATTTCAAGAAAGACTATATGATAAATAATACATGTTGTATTGAGAATTGTCCATCTTTTCTGTTTCTTTGTGAGTTTTCTTTTGTTCTCTGCTGTGCACTTTTTCACTTTGTTCTTTTTTTCCCTACCCCATCCCACCCCAAAGGCTACAATAAAGTTTAGATGTTTCTCTATAGCTATAGACATATACATACACATATACATATATACATACATATATAGACATATACTTTTCCAAACATACTCTACTCCTGATCTTTGTTTTTATATTTGTATTTATCTCTTGTATCCTGTGCCTCCTGATTCCTCTACTTTACTTCTACCGACTGCCTTGCCCTCTTATTACTTGCCTACCCCCCTCCCAGGATCCTTCCCCTATCCTCCCATTCCCATAAATCTAAACACCCTTCTACATGTAGATTTATGATTTTCTCAAAATTTGGTTTTAAAAAAGAATTTACTAATCATTTATACCTGAGTATGAATTTAAGTAACTGTTACCCCCTCCAGTGGGATCTTCATTTTTAAGCCACCTCTTAAACTGTGGAATGAAAGTGATTTCTAGCATCAGTCTACAGGTAGTGGAGGGATATTTTTATATTGGGGAAGAAGACCTTCCTGGAACCCAGGAAAACACACTAATGTGGGGGCTTTTTATTTTACCTCCATGTAAGACCAGGCCTAAGTCTTCAACTAAAGAACTATTCTTCTTTCCTCCACCCCAGTTCCCTGGGGAAAATTACTTAAATTATTTATGTTTTGGTTCATATCTGTGGTATCCCCAAAAGAACAAATAGAAAGATACCCTATGTATAATGTCAGGTATAGTACAGCTATTTATTTCCTCTACCAAAAAGAAATGATTACTCTAACAAGTCAAACAAACATTCATGAATAGAAAATTTAACACATAGCAGAAATAATATAAATATAAATTATTATTCTTTCTTGGGAGATTGATACTTTAAGCCATCAAGACATGATAGAGTCTGAAAGATTGCTGAATAGGCAGTTTACATTTCACCTTGGCTCTGCACTGTCAAAATAATTCTTTCTAGGTCAATGTCTTCTGGAAAGTGAAACCAGGGGTTAAGTTTGTCCCCCTTTAGTGGTCTTCCTTTCTAATACAGAAAGTTCACTTGCCCACAATCAGCTCTGATTTGGGGACTCAGGATCTCTGGACCTCTTGAATTCAAAAGATTGCCCCAAGCCTAGACAGTCCAATTCAGGATTGCAGTTTAATCATCTATGCTCAGAGAAGGAAACAAAGCTGAACATGCAAACCAGGGGCCAAGACTCAGATTCAGGCTCACCTAAGCCCACATATGTAGTTTAATTGCCCTGTGCTTAAAGTTCACCATTTGTCTTTCGGTAGGAAAAAGGTTAGATTCCCCTGAAGGGGGTTGGTAGACAGGGAGAGCTACTTGTCATATGAGAGATTCTAACAAAGAGAATAAACCAAAACCTGACCCTTCTTTTAAAACCCTCCCTCATCATAGAGCTAAGAAGCCAATAACATGGGAATTTCTTTGTCATCCCTAGCACCTGAGTCCAACAGTACTGATCTAGCATACACAGATGGCCAGAAGCAGGTGAAGTATCTCTGTGCATACTCATGGAATGCACCCTCATTACCCTCTTCACCCAGTTAAATATTTGCTGTGCTAATAGACTGGGGTAGAATTGGCACATTTATTGATATCCCCAATTATAGAAAGTTCTGTGGGGTTCAAGGGAGGCTCAAGAAATATCTTTTTATATGCCTCCCACAGTGCCCTTCACTAAAGAATCTCAAGGTCCAGTTGACCCAAGTGTCTCAAACTTAACAGTCCTTAGAGAGGGCCCTGGCCTACCACAGCTTTTAAAGCTGAGGGTCACAATCACTCCCAAATACAAAGTTATGCAAATTCAACAAAAAATTACACCTTATGGAGCTTATCAGAGAGTATAGCTTGACTAGTTCTTATAACCATCTGTGCCAACCCAAATAGAGAAAAAGGGGGGGGGAAGTAAAATTGGAATAAAACAACTAACAAAATGAAAAATAGAGAAAAGAAAAAGGGAAAACTGGCATTTCTCTCAGAGAGAGAGAATCTCTGATACCAAATGAGCTCCTAGAAAATGTGGGCCTCTCTTAACAGAGATCAGGAACCTGAGGTCAACTGGAAATCCTCTAATGCTGAGGTAAGAAACCAAACTATGTCACCTGGGTGAAAATTCATCCATAGTTTCCTGAAGCAAATCTTATAACCAATACATTTCCCCAAGGGATCACTTTCCAATACAAAGTGTCATCCAATGACATTCTGAACTCACCAAACAAAAAAGAAAAACAGGCTTACCTCAAAAAGAAAGAAAGAAAAAAATCAGATGAGAACCAGGCATGTGTAGGGCTCCCAAAAAGGGACTAAGCACTTCGACTTGATTGGAATCAACCTCTAAACCACCACATGAGGTTCCCATAAATAATAAGTAGAACCACTGCTGGCCCAAAGGGCTGGGCACTGTACCCTCTCCCTCTCTAGTAACCTCCTGAGGGAATATAATAGGAGTATTTTAGTGTTTCAGGTTTTAAGCCTTTGTTAGTGCAATCTTATGAATTTTTTGCATTTTTATAGTGAAAGAAATAAGTATCAGTCCGATGCCTGATCTGCTTTGTATACTGAGAACTTTTCAAGAAGAGACCCTGTAAAGTGCTTTTGAAGAGAATCCAGGCATTGGCCCGAAACTTTTTGAGTGATTTTCCCCTAGGCTGTAGGATATGGGCACAAATATCTAGAAACAACAGAGAAAGGGCATGTTCCATCTCTTTAGATGTCAGGCTACCCCAGTCCGGAACATAGTCCATGTTAGCCCAGAGCTGAGGCCTATTGGTGAGAAGCAGCATCCCAGCCCCTGGGGCCAGTGAATATTTATTTCATATATAAAAAGGCAACATGTCCAATGGATAGAGCACAGCCTAGAAATCAGGCAAGCTGGATTCTACAGTGCCTTGAAGAGAGTAGGCTACATATATGTATATGCATGTCTGTATTTATGTCTGTGTGTATATTCATATCTGTGAAAACCTATATGAGAACATGTATGTGTGCATATATGTATATGCATGCATACATTTTTTTTTCAGTTGAATTCTACTGTAACCCTGGCTTTGCCACAAATTCCACCTTCTGTAAGTCACTTAACCTTTTTCTTCATCAGTTAAATAAGGATGATTCTTGCCTTTTCTGCTTCACAAGACTTCTATAAATTAACCAATTAATAATCATTTACTTATTAAATGCTTACCATGTGCCAGCACTAGGCTAAACTTTGGGGACATAAAGAAAAAAAGCAAAAATATAAGCCTTGGGTGCTTTTGTGCCTAGCATTATGCTGGCTGCTGGGGATAGAAAGACAAAAAGTAAGAGTCCCTTCAAGGAACTTACACTCTAACAAGGAGACAACAGGAACAGAAAAGAATACAGACAAAATAAATAACAGGTAAATGGGGTCAAGAGACAAAGGGATTTTTTAAATATATACCTATATATGCGCGTGTGCATGTGTGCATGTACGGAAGAACACCAGAGTTTAAATACATTCAGTTTGAAAACAAAGCATTATTTTTGATATACATCAATACTTCAAGAGATCCATGATTGCAGGGAGTGTGGGTACTCTAAAGCACAATTTTCTTCTGTGTGGGTAGCCTATGATTGCCACCAGAAAATTTCTGCCAAACTCAGTTGTGTACTCCTTGGACAACAGACTTATTTGGTGTCTGAGTTCCAGAACCCATTCTCTGAGCCTTTCTTATTTGGTTGAACCTGCCAAAACTTGTGTTCTATAGGCATAATCTTTGAGAGCCCAGGTTTGGTCCCCACTCCCACCCCATGGTGAACTTTGGAGGAGAACTTTGGTGGAGGTACTATGGACTACTTAATAACCAAATCTGGATCTGGTGGCTGTGGCAGGGTTTTGTCTTCCAAAGGGGAAGCAGAGAACAGTGTGATATTGCTAGCAGAGACTCAAAGGCTGGCTCTTTGGAGCCTTCAGGAATGAAAGTGATTTATAGAAATGTAATTCCAAGTGGCCTTTGTCTATTGATTTAGAGCATAGTGTGTGTGTGTGTGTGTGTGTGTGTGTGTGTGTGTGTGTTTAACTTTTTCTGTTGAATTCTCAACTTCTGGCTTTTAAAACCTGGTTCCTATGACTGAATGCTGTTAAGTAGCAGCTCTGCGGTGCCGAGGGAAGACTAGATTTCAGCAGAAGTGATTCTACAAATACTCAGAATTCTCACTGGGGGACCTTCATGGAGGTGTAATGGATGGAGCCATATGATCCTTGATCAGAGGCAATCAGAAGCCACCAGATATTAAAAGAGATCGGACTGAGCAGAAGTCTCCTCCCTTCAACTATCAGGGACATTTCAAATACCACCTCCTACATGGAACTTCTCCTGATCCTCCCAATTCCTAAAACCCTCAAAATTACCTGGACATCATTCCATATATATTTTGTATTTATTTATATATACTCTGTCTCCCTTGATAAAGTGTTAAGGACCTTGAGGACAGGGACTATTTAATTATTTTTCTTTGTATTTCTAGCACCTAAAATAGCGTCTGATACATGGTAAATGCTTGTAAATAGTAAATATTTGGTTGAAATAAGCAAAAGATCAGAAAAGGGTTAAGAATCCTCTGGAAATAGGATCCATGAGCTCTTGTGGAAGCTTTTCCCCTGTATGACTAAAAACAACAAAAACAAGAAACACATTAATCCTTGACTACCCTGACGCATAGTAGGCACTAAAAAGACAGCAGAGACTAAATAGCCTCTAGAACTAAATAACCCTAGAATGAGGAGTGTGATAGAATGGTAAGAGGCCAGGTCTTTGAATTGGAAGACCTAGGTTCAAGTTCTGGCTCTGACACTTACTAGATACGTGAACATGCACAAGGTTATTTGACCCTTTTTGAGGCTATTTTTTCACCCATAAGGCAGAAATAACACTTTTACTACATACCCCAAAGAACTATTGAGAAAACATATAGACTTTGGTACAGCACTATTCACTAGCATTAACTGGAGTGCTCTCACCTGAATCCATGGTACTTGATCCTTTCAACATGAACTAACTCCCTGTCTATTCAACCTTTTGCCTGTTAAGACCTGTTACATCTGCCAGAGTTTGCCTGCTTAGCTAGTCTTCTGATCCTGGTTTCTCCTGTCTGGACCCATCCCATTGCCACCTTGGCCTTGGTGTGACAGAGCAAATTGGAGCATTGTAAAAAGAGTAGTTGATGTTTTCAGCATTAGTTCAGGGGTTCGCAGATCATGCCAGCTAATGTGAGCACCAGGGACTAATTGTGGCCAATTAACTTTCTGAAATGAACTTGGTTTCTTTTTCCAAGTCATATTTTTTGTTTAACTACAACAAACAGTAGAAAATGTGCTGTATTGGGAGCCAGAGACCTGGATTCAAATCCTAGCTCCACTATTTACTACCTGTGTGACCATAGGCAAATTACTTTTAATATCTGTAAAATGGATTGATTGAACTAAATGACCTCTAAGGTACCCATCAATTACAAATTTATAAACCTTCCAATTCTAAACACTTGTCTTTTGTTTTCTGTGACATGAGATAGTTTTCCTCTAAGGCCCCAGTCATCACTGAATAAATTTTTCTCCAAGGTTCTAGACCTACAGATAAAAGAGAAAGAAAAAAGAAATATGGAGTAGAGAGAGAGAACAACACTTTAAGGTCTTTTCTCACCAGCACACTATTCCATCCACCAATTCCAGATGTAAGAAATTTTGTGAGCTGAAAATACTTTCTGATGGTTCAACTAAAAGAAGCCTGGATTTGAGATAATTTGGTCAGGAGAGTTGGAGGATCTGTATTTCTGTCCTTTTTGCCCTAGGGATCTGGTATAAAGCAAAGAACACTGGGCTGGGTATGCCCATTTCAGGAGTTAAAAACAAACATTTGCTACTAGAAGGAATACTTTCTACATAATCTGGTCACAGCTATCATGGTACATATACATATATTTCTCCTAATACCAAATAAGTCCCCTTCTCCTTTGCCTACTTATAGGGCTTGTCCTGGCCCCTGAGAACCTGTAAGAACTCACGCAGTTGGCATTCCTATTGTGAGTGTGTCCTGGACTCCGTGAAGTAAACATTCCTACCTGAGTTCAGCTTATGAAGTCCAAGAGCCTCCATCACCTCCACTTTGATGGATCAGGCAGATCCTGCAATAACATTTCTTCCCTCTCCTTCCTCAAGCCAGATACAGCCCCAATGATGACTCTAACCTCTAAGCTCTACCTCCCCATAAATTGTGAATGGGATAAAGTGAGGAGGAGATGGGGAGGAGAAACCAACAGATTCAGTGACCTCTAGGAAAACTTGACAAAAGATATTTGCCATAAATGGGGTCAGGAACAGCACTGGACTGTGTTTGTGGTTCCTATTTGCTTTTCTTCTCTTTGCACAAGTTTATGACTGGGGGCCACCTGGCACATGACTTATATGGAGTGAAAATGTCTAAGGCAGTTGGGGTTAAGTGACTTGCCCAGTGTCACACAACTAGTATGTGTCAAGTGTCTGGTCTGAGGCTGGATTTGAACTCAGGTCCTCCTGACTCCAGAGCTGATACTCTATCCACTGCACCACCTAGCTACCCCTAAGATACCATTTTTAAGGCAAGATTACATGTGATAACTGAGCAGTTCAATCTTGGTACTTTGGAATTTGAACTGGCTTCCTGCTTTCTTTCATGCTCCTATCACATGGAACATGTACAAAGAATTGAAAGGGATCATAGAGAGTATTTAGATCAAGCCCCAAACGTTACAGATGAAGATGCTGAGACCCAGGGATTTGAAGTGACTCACCCAAGGCCACCCAGTTAGTAGCAAACATAGGGATTGAACTCCTGCTCTCTGCCTCAAAGCCTGTGTTATTTTCTTCTTTGTCAGTTGTTCTTTGTTACTTGTGTCATAGAACCCTTGACCAGTCTGGTGAAACCTATGAACCCATTCTCAGAATAATGTTTTTAAATACATAACATAAAATGTGTATGATTACAAAAGAAACCAGTTATGCTAAAAATACAGTTCTCAATATATTTTTAAAAAGATAAGTTTCACAGACTTCAGGTTAGAAACCCATGTACTACAGGGTACTGTCTCCATCACACTCCAAGCAGATGGCATCATCCTAGAAGCAAAAGCAATTCACAAAATCGCAAAATTCTCAACTAAGCGTCTGAGAACATATAATCATTCCCCAACTTCTCTAAGAACAAGGTACCAGAATCTACTGGAAAAGGCATCCGGCTGACAAATCAGTCAGCTTGGGCCAAGTCCCAGCTCTACCACTGGCTCCCCAGGTAACCTCGTTCCACCTCACTTGTAAAATGGAGATCATCATTCCAGCCCTCCCTACCTCACAGGGTGTCCTGAGTGAAATGAGATAATGTTTATAAAAGCACATCACATCAGCACAAGGCATTATTATTGCTGTCATTTTATTTTAATAACTCAGAGGAACCTGGTTTCTTATTACTATGATTACTACTAATTATTATAATACACTATGCTGAGGACACTTCCTTTCTCTTGCCCTTTTCAGGACGGTCTGTTATGTAAGCACTTCTCAAAAAAAATGTTTTTCCAACAAAGCAGTGATGTATGGGCAGGTCATTGTGTGGGTGCATTGCAGCCTTAAATAATTTTGAGAAAGAAAAAGAGAGAGACAGAGACAGAGACAGAGACAGAGAGACAAAGAGACAGAGACAGAGAGACAGAGAGTGACAGAGAGAGACACAGAGATAGAGACAGACACAAAGAGACACACACAGAGAGAGAAAGAGAGATAAGGAAGTTGTTTATTTGAGAGGGCATCATGCAAGTTTTTATTATGTTGTGTTTTAATTTAGACAGCACATTTTCAACTTGATTTTCCTCTGGACATGGTACAAAGGGCAAACTCTGGCTTCGATTTTTACTTGCTATGTAACCCTAGTCCAGAAGTCACCCCCATCTCTCTGAGCCCCAGTTTTTCCTCTATGATATGGTCGAGAGCAACACTTCTGCTAACCACCTCAACAGCAAGGTTGTTGTGAAGACAGCGTTTTATAAATCTGAAAGTGCTATGGAAATCTGGTGTCACTGTTATTTCAGTAGTAAACTGAAAAACTCACATCTAAACATTTATTCTGAGCATCTTAGCACCTGCAGAGATCAAACTTTAGAAACACCACCCTGGGCTCAGCTTTAATGATTCATTCATAAGTGAGTACAAACTCCCCTAATCTAGTGTAGCTAAATAAGTCCAGACCACGCTTCCTATCCCATCTAGCCATCTACCCTGTGCCTGTTACCATCTGCCTGGTAGCACTGCCCTGCGATGCATATCTTGCTCTGAGAAGAGCAATCAAATCAATACTGTCATTGCCTCTGGAAAAGACACAAATCTGACTACCCACAGTTCCATTCACCATGCCAGAGTTTCTCTAGACCAGAACTCCCTTCTCCAGCCACCATTCCCTTGTGTTTTCTGTCTTCCCGTACAAAATGGCAGGAATCATTTGTCTCATTTTGGTATTTGTATTCCTAGTGCTAGAACAGTGCCTGTACTTTTTCATACATTCATTCATTTTAAGGATTACTATGTCAATAGTCAATAAACATTTTTTAACTCCTACTATGTGCCAAGCACTGTGCGGAGAGCTGGAGATACAAATAACAAAAAGAAAGACAGCCCTCACCTATAAAGAGCTATAAAAATCTAATAGAGGACACACAAAACAAAGCTGAAGTGGGTATGGGGGGAAGGCAGGGAGGAAGGACCTGGCATGGCTGATGTTGATGGAACCAAAACCAAGTGGAGCAGCTGCTGGAAAATGAAGCTAACTGGAAAGTTCTGAATTCTCTATAAAGGAAAGGATTGGGGAAGACTGCATTCTTTTTTGAAAATTCAATTTTCTTTTCTTAATAAACAAAAATCTACTTTCTCTCTGTACTTCCCCATGTCTCCCAATTGAAAAGGAATGAAAAATAAAACCCCCATTACAGACATATAAGGTCCATAAAAACAAATTTCCATATTGACTGGGCTACATTATGATATGCATACACATATGTATACACACATATGCACATATACATGTACGTATACACACATGTGTATGTCTGATGGCATGAGTGTGTATTCTTCCCTCCTGTGACTGCTTCAGATGAGAGTGAGATTCAAATATTAGCTGTCCCCCCCTACCCCTTCCTCTTCGTTTGCATATATTTCTACTTGCACACCTTGAGTATGTGTGATAATTTTCCCCAATCTTCCTCTCCCTTTCTCCTCCTTTTCTATTCTTTTTTTAAATGATCATCAAAACATAACAGAACCACCCCCAAGATTCTCTCTATGCCCTCTAATGATAATAGGATTCAGAAGGGACATATATGTCATCTCCCCATATAAGATTGTAAAACCCTTTATCTTTATTTAGTCCCTTACGATTGTTCACTTGTGTTTCTATAGACTTCTATGTTTGCATTTCAGAATTTCTATGTAGCTCTGTTTTACCCACCGCCCCAATCAGGAATGTTTTACTTCATTAAAAATCCAATTTTTCCCTTGTAGGATTATACTCATTTTTTCTGGATGAATTATCCTTGGTCATAAACCTATATCTTCTTCCTTCTGGAATTTTTTATTAAAAGCCCTTCACCTCTCTATAGTGGTGGCTGCCACACCATGTATGTTCCTTTCTATAGCACCTCATTACTTGAAATCTTTCTTTCTGGCTGCTTGCAGTATTTTTTTTCTTTGATCTGGAAGCTCTGGATTTGGGCTATAATGTTCCTTGGGATTTACCATTTGAATTTCTTTCAGGAGGTAACTGATGGATTCTTTCTATTTCCATTTTTCCCTAAGAGGTCAAAGAGGTCTGGGCAGATTTCTTTTATGAATTCTTGAAATACAATGTCTTCAATCATGGCATTTAGGTAGTGCAATGATCCTTAAGTTTCTTCTCTTTGATCTATTTTATAGTTCAGTTGTTTGTTTGGTTTGATTTTTTTTTTGCTATAACGTATTCTACATTTTATTATTTTTTTAGTCTTTTGACTTTGTTTTAATATTTCTTGTCTTATGAAGTTATTGGTTTCTATTTAGCCCATTCAAATTTTCAAAATTTCAAGTTTGATGCTTGGGCAAGATTTTATACATTTTATGCCACACTGTTAATTCCCTTTCTAATTTTTTTCTTCAAGAGCTCTTGTTTCACATTTGAAGCAGAGAGACCTTCAGAGTATGAATAAAGGGCTGGAGCATGAATCTATTATGCTTCAGCAGAAGTTAAAAAAAAAGCAGGTTAGTTATCATGATCTCAGGCAAAACAAAAACAAAAATAGATCTAATTAAGAGAGATAAAAAGGAAACTACATCTTTCTGAAAGGGACCATAGAAATAAAGTAATATCAATGCTAACCATATATACACCAAATGACATAGCATCCAATCTTTTAAAGGAAAAGTTAAATGAGTTACAGAAGGAAATTGACAATAACACTATACTAGTGGGAAACTTCAACTTTCCCTTCTCTGAACTACATAAATCTAACTACAAAATAAATTAGAAAGAAGTTAAAGAGGCGAATAGAATGTTTAAAAAGTTAGATATGATAGACCTCTGGAGAAAACTGAAGGGGAATAAGAAAGGAATATGCCTTTTTCTCAGTGGTACATGGCACCTACAAAAAATGAGTATGTATTAGGGCAGAAAAACCTCACAATCCAATGCAGAAAAGAAGAAATATTAAATGGATCCCCTTCAGATCATGGTGCAATAAAAATTACATTAAATAAAAGGCTGTGGAAAGATAGATTAAAAATTAATTGGAAACTAAATAATCTAATCTTAAATAAGTAGGTCAAAGAACAAATCATAGGAACAATCAATAATTTCATTAAAGAAAATGATAACAATGAGACAACATACCAAAATTTATGAGATGCAACCAAAGCAGCACTTAGGGGAAAATTTCTATTGCTAAATGCTTACCTCAACAAAATAGAGAAAGGAAGATCAATGAATTGGGCGTGCAACTAAAAATAAAAGTAGAAAAAGAACAAATTAAAAATCTCCAATTATACACCAAATTGGAAACCCTGAAAATCAGAGGACAGATTAATTAAATTGGAAGTAAGAAAGCCATTAAAATAATAATACAAGAAGCTGGTTTTATGAAAAATATAAAGATAAACCACTGGTTAATTTGATTGTTTTTTAATTTGGGGGGGGGTTGGCATGGCAATTGGGGTTAAGTGACTTGCCCAAGGTCACATAGCTAGTAAGTGTGTCAAGTGTCTGAGGCCAGATTTGAACTCAGGTCCTCCTGACTCCAGAATCAAAAATTAAAGGGGGAAATTCACCACCAATGAAGAGAAAATCAAAGCAATTATTAGGAGCTATTTTGCTCAATTATATGCCAATAAATCTGACAATCTAAATGGATAAATATTAACAAAAATATAAATTGCCCAGATTAATGCCAGAGAAAATAGTATATTTAAATAACCCCATATTAGAAAAAGAATGTGTGAGCTCCCTAAGAAAAAATCCCCAGGGCCAGATGGGTTCATAAGTGAATTCCACCAAACAGTTAAAAGATAATTAATCTGAATACTATATAAGCTATTTTGAAGAAAAGGCAAAGGAGTCATACCAAATTCCTTTATAACACAAATATGAAGTTGATACCTAAACCAGAAAGAGTAAAACCAGAGAAAGAAAACTACAGATCAATTTCCCTAATGAATATTGATGCAAAATTTTTAAATAAAATACTAACAAGGAGATTGCAGTAATATATGACAAGGATTATGCACTATGACCAGGTGGGATTTATACCAGAAATGCAGGGCTGGTTCAATATTAGACCATAATTGGCCATATCAGTAACAAAATTAAGAGAAATCATATGATTATCTCAATAGATTCAGAAAAAGCCTTTAGCAAAATACAACATACATTCCTATTAAAAAGAGTAGAGAGCATAAAAATAAATGGAGCTTACCTTACAATGTTAGTAGTATCTATCTAAAACTATCAGCAAGCATTATCTGTAAAAGAGATAAGCTAGGAGCCTACCCAATAAAATCAGAGGTGAAGCAAGGATGCTCATTATCACCACTATTATACAATATTTGTACTAGAAATGTTAGCTATAGCAATGAGAAGAAAAAAAATGAATGAATTAAAATAGGCAATAAGGAAACAAAACTATCACTCTTTGCAAATGATATGATGGTACACTTAGAAAATCCTACAGAATCAACTAAAAAGCTACTTGAAATAGTTAACAATTTAACAAAGTTTCAGGATATAAAATTAACTCACATAAATCATCAGCATTTCAATATATTACCCGCAAAGTCTAACAGGAAGAAGCAAAAAGAGAAATTCCATTTAAAATAGCTGTAGACAATATAAAATACTTGGCAGTATACCTGCCAAGATAAACCCAAGAGCTATACGAACACAATTATAAAATATTTTTCACACAAATAAAGTCAGATCTAAACATCTCGAAAAATATCAATTGCTCATGGGTAGGCCAAGCCAATATAATAAAAATTACAATTTCACCTACTTATTCAGTGCCATATCAATCCAACTACCAAAAATTATTTTACAGAGCTAGAAAAATAGTAGCAAAATTCATCTGGAAGAACAAAACGTCAAGAATATCAAGTGAATCAATGGAAAAAAATGTGAAGAAAGGTGGTCTAGCTGTACCAGATCTCAAACTGTATTATAAAGTAGTAACCATCAAAACAATCTGGTACTGGTTAAGAGATAAAATGGTGGATCAGTTGAATAGATTAGGTATGTAATATGTAGTAGTAAATGACCAGAGTAATTTAGTCTTTGATAAACCCAAAGATTCAAGCTTTTGGGATAAGAACTCACTATTTCACAAAAACTGCTGGGGAAACTGGGGAAAAATGGCAGGAAATGTGGTATGGATCAACATCTCACACCATATACCAAGATAAAGTCAAAATGATTTAGACATAAAGGATAATATCATAAGCAAATTAGGGGAGCATGGAATAGTTTACCTGTCAGATCTATTGATAAAGGAAGAACTGGGGACTAAATAAGACATAGCCTTACAAGATGTAAAATGGATAATTTTAATATATTTAATTAAAAAAAAATTTGCACAAACAATACCAATTTGACCAAGATTAGAAGGGAAGCAGAAAACTAGGGAACAGCTTTTATATCCAGTATGTCTAATAAAGACCTCATTTCTCAAATACATAGAGAACTGAGTCAAATTTATAAGAATACAAGTCATTCCCCAATTGAAAAATGCTCAAAGAACAGGAATAGGCAGTTTTCACATGAAGAAATCAAAGCTAACTATAGTCATATGAATAAATGCTCTAAATCACTATTAATTAGAGAAATACAAACAACTCTGAGGTACTATCTCACACCTATCAGATTGGCTAATATGACAGTAAAGGAAAATTATAAATGTTGAGGGGATGTGGGAAAACTGAGACACTAATGCATCATTGGTGGAATTATGAACTGATCTAACCATTCTGGAGAGCAATTTGGAACTATGCCCAAAGGGCTATAAAACTGTGCATACCCTTTGACTCAGCAATACTATTATTGGATCTACATCCCAAAGAGATCCCCCCCACAAAAAAGGGAAAAGGACCTATTTGTACAAAAATATTTATAGTAGCTCTTTTCTGGTGGCAAAGACTTGGAAATTGATAGGATGTCCCTCAATTGGGGAATGGCTAAACAAGTTGTGGTATGTGACTGTAATGAAATACTTTTGTGCTGTAAGAAATAATAAGTATGATGATTTCAGAAAGACCTGGAAAGACTTACATGAACTGACATGAAGTGAGCAGAACCAGGAGAACATAGTATACAGTAACAGTGTATTGTACAGTGAACAGTTCTGTGTGACTTAGCTATTCTCAGCAATACAATGATTAAAACAATCCCAAAGGACTCATATTGAAAAATGTTATCTGCCTCCAAAGAAAGAACTGATGGAGCCTGAATGCAGACAGAAGATTACTATTTTTCACTTTATTTTTTTTTGGTTCAAGCTTTCTTCCACAAAATGACTAATATGGAAATATGTTTTACATGATTGCACATGTATAACCTATATCAGATGGCTTACCACCTTAGGGAGAGTGGAGAAAAGAGAGGATTGAGAACTCAAAAAAATTTTAAATGAATGTTAAAAAAAATGTTTTTACATGTAATTGGGGAGGGAAATAAAATATTATTTTAAAAAAGATCTCGTGTTCCTTTTCCAATTTTTCCTTTAATGATCTTGTTTCATTTCTAAACCTATTTTGAAACTTTTATATACTATAATTGCTTTTTTTTCTCTTCCAGGTATTTTAGTTGTTCTTCTTTGAGGTTTTTCTTGTAGATCTTATGAAGTCAATCTTTTCTTGTTTTGTGTCTTGAGATCCTCGTCACCACAATAGTGTTTGTGGGGGAGGAGATGAGGATTATATTTTTTGTTTGTTCATTTTTCCAGCCTACTTCCTGATATAGAACTTATGTTAGGGACGGGCTTTGCACACTTCTGGAAAGAATGACTGGGATGGTCCTGCGGCTATTTTCTTGGGGTTTTGAGTAGAGTAGTATAATTCTAGAATCTCAGGGACAGTCCAAGCTAGAGACCTATAAGCTTTAAGTGTTCCCAAAGTAGTCTGCTCTAAGGCAAAATCTGATCACTGCATCCCACCCCCCATTCTGATCTCTGCAAGTTATAGATCTAGGTATAGATATGAGCAACAGGCCTGCGGGGCTTGTCCTACTTAGAGATTCAGTAGACTGCTGTTGGATTCAGTCACCATCAGCCGGTAGGAAAGCTCTTCTGGTTCAGGGTGTCAGAGCCATAGGCTTCCGTTTGATCTGGGATTCTTGCCCTGGTTATTCCTGGGCTAGAAATTAGAAATGAGGCCCCTTTCTGCACTTGGGATCAGAGCCACACAGCTATTGTTTGCTTCTGTTCTTGTTCCCCACTAGGTACACAGTTTGGGGCCTGTGACCACTCCTTATCCCAGAAAACCATCCCTGGCCGCAGATCCCCTCCTCAGTTTTCCCTGGATTTCTGATGTGAAACTGGGTAGTGAGTGATAAAGCTGCTACTTGGCACTTGTTGCCATATCTTGCATGAGTTGGTGGTATCTGGCATGGGTCTGGGACCTTGTCTGTCCCTGTTGCAGAGCCTGGGTCCTCTTCCAATTCCTTTGCATTGTAATATTTCTCATGGCCTGCTGTTGTACAGACCCTCTGTCCAGGTCCCCAGACATCTGTCTCCCTATGTCTACTAGAATAGAAAAATGACTCACTGTGACTTTTTCTTAGATTTCCCAATTAGGATTTGGACTGGTGTATTTTATAGATATTTTTGGAAAAGCTTGGGTTGGAGAGATGGATGGGGAGGGGGCGTGCAGGGAGGAACTTGCTGCACTTCTTCCTGTTTCTCCACCATCTTGGCCCTACCTTGTACTAAGTGCAATCTTCACAAAAATCCTATAAGGTCAGAACAACCATTTTAAAGATTGGGAACTGGAATGTCCAAGAAGTAAAGTGACTTTTAGCATCCAAGGCACAGTGCCTGGCACATAATAAGCACTTAATAAATGCTTGTTGAGTGAAGAAGGCAAAATTTAAATCCACACCTCTTGACTTCAAGTCCATTGTTCTTTGCACTATTCTGGACTGCCTCATACGTAATACAAGGGGATAGGCAGAATAAAAATCACAGGAGCTTGCAGCAGAAAATTTCCATTTTCAAGTCCTCAGCTTCTTTAGAGAGAGAGCAGTCATTAGGAATTTCCCCAAATATTCTGGAACCTCCTCACTTTCAGGCAAAGCCTGCCCAACATATAAATAGAAGATGTAACTGTCTGTAAGGTGTGACTTGGGAAATGTTGGGAGGAACCTCTTGCCCCAATATTTCTCTTTATACTGCCCTACCCTAGTGCCTAACATTCTACCACAGAGATTAATTCATTTGGTTAAAATGTTGCTGTGTCTATGCATTATCTTATAAAACATCTCCTGTCCTAATGATATTAAGTCATTACTATTCATTAATACCATATCAAGAATTGATTTATTTCCATGGTTTTGTCTATGATAGCCAAAGCCTATGGCAAGATGAGGAAAATAAGAACCTCAAGGAAAAGAAGTCCAACATACGCATTGGTGAGAAACATGCCATGTATATCATCATTCATTTCAAATTTGCAAGTGGCACAATGCTGGGAGAGAGAGCTAATATATCAAATAATGTACTTAGCACCCAAAAAGATATTGACAGCCTGGGATAATCAGATGAAATTAAAAAGATGGAGTTTAAAAAAGGATAAAAATAAAATCCTGTATCTATATTTTTTTAAAAACAATCAACTGAGTATAAAAGCACTAGGTGAGGAAGAAGTGGCTGGAAAGTGGTCCATGAGAGAAAAAAATATCAGGAGTTCTAGGGGATGCCAGTCTAACAGGAAACCACAGTTTGGTATGGTAGCAAAAAAAAATAGTAAATATTGGCTGAGCTACACTAATGCAGATATAGTATTCAGAACAAAGGAGGTACTGTCCCTACTGTATTATGCCTCTTACCTTGCCGGGATTCCTTGAGCACCTTTTGCAAGGCGTCTTTCCTGATTCCACCTCCTGCTAGTGCATTTCATCTGAGATTACTTACCAATGAATACATTTTTATGTATATACTTAGTATATACTCTGCCCCTGGAGATTATAAGCTCCTTGAGAGCTGGGCTGCTTTTATCTTTCTTTGTATTCCCAGCTTTTAGCACAGTGCTATTTGCTTGGCATATACTGAGTGCTTAATAAATACTTTTTGACTGATTGATACCTGGAGTACTGTGTCCAGTCCTGGGTACCACATTTTAGAAGTAACATTAACAAACTGGAATATACACAGACAAAAGTGAACAGAATGTTGAGATGGATTGAAACTATGCTTTACAAAGAATAATTGAGGGAAATGGGGATACTTAACCTGGGCAAGGAGAGACTTGGAAGAGATACTGTAGTAGTTTTTATATATTTGAAGGATTGGCATGGGGAGGAAGAATTAGATATGTTCTTCTGGTCTCCACAGGGAAGAACTAAGTCCAATGAGTAGAAGGAAGCAGATCTTGGACTCAGCATATTGTAAAGCTCCTTAGCAATTAGAGCTGCCCCAGCCAAGAATTGGTTGCCTCATGGGAGTAGTAAGCTCTTCATCACCGAAGGTCTTCAGAGACTGAATGGTCACTTGGGGGTGTGGTAGACAAAATCCCTGAGCTGTACCATGACCTCTGAGGTCCCTTTTAACTGAGAGTCAATGAAAATGGAATAGGAAGGTGCCAAAAACAAACCTGGTTTTCCTTTTGCCAAGAGTCAATGTAGAGGACGTACTTTTTTTTCCTCCTTAGAAGCCAGGAATTGAGAGAAGACCATAGGCCAGGACACCTGTAAACCAAATGAAAAGAGCATAAAGTTGCTTTGTAAATGACAAGCTCTCAAATTTAAGCTGGTGACATAGTAGTTTACAAAGCCATTTTAAATACTCACCAGTTGGTCCCTGTCCTTGAATTTCAGGTCCCCTTTCTTTTTTTTTTTAATACTTTTTTTATTTTTAGTTTACCACACACGGTTCTACATAATTTTGAGTTCCAGATTTTCTCCCCTCCCTCCCCCCTCACTCCCCAAGATGGCATGAAAGCTCATATAACTACCATGTATAACTTTGCATTGGATTAATTTATACACTAGTCAAGTTGTGGAGAATAATTATGACCAATGGAATGAGTCATGAGAAAGAAGAGACAGAAACAAAAAGAAAACCCCAAGAACAAAAACAAAGGGGAAGAAAAAAGGCGAGCATGTAGTGTGCCTCAATCTGCATTCAAACTTCACAGTTCTTTCTCTGGATGAAGATAGCATTCTCCATCCTGAGTCCCCTGGAGTTGTCCCTGCACCTTGCGTTGCTGAGAAGAGCGAAGTCTGTTAGGGTTGGTCCTCATGGAATCCATATATCTGTGGTTGTGCACAATGTTCTCCTGGCTCTGCTCCGCTCACTCAGCATTATGTTGTGTAGGGTTTTCCAGGTTGTTACGAAGTCCGTATCATCCCCATTTCTTATGGCACAATAGTATTCCATTACCTTCATATACCACAGCTTGTTCAGCCATTCCCCAATTGATGGGCATCCCTTTGATTTCCAATTCTTGGCTACCACAAAGAGAGCCGCTATAAATATCCTTGTACACATGGGTCCCTTTCCCTCTTGTGTGATTTCTTTGGGATACAACCCTAGAAGTGGTATTGCTGGGTCAAAGGGTATGAACATTCCTATGGCCTTTTGGGCATAGTTCCAAACTACTACTCTCCAAAATGGCTGGATCAGCTCACAACTCCACCAGCAATGTAACAATGTTCCAATTTTCCCACATCCTCTCCAGCATTTGTCATCCTCCTGCTTTGTTATTTTAGCCAATCTTACAGGAGAGATGTGGTATCTGAGAGTTGTTTTGATTTGCATTTCTCTAATCAGTAGTGATCCAGAGCATTTTTTCATATGCCTATAGATAGCTTTAATTTCTTCCTCTGAAAACTGCCTGTTCATATCCTTTGACCATTTCTCAATTGGGGAATGGCTTGTATTCCTATATATTTGGCTTAGTTCCCTGTATATTTCAGAAATGAGGCCTTTATCAGAGATACTAGTTGCGAAGATTTTCTCCCAATTTTCTGCTTCCCTCCTAATTTTTGTTGCATTGGCTTTTTTTGTACAAAAACCTTTCAATTTAACATAATCAAAATTATCCATTTTGCATTTTGCAATGCTCTCTATCTCTCTTTGGGTCATGAATTCTTTTCTTTTCCATAAATCTGATAAGTAAACTATTCCTTGCCCTCCCAAATTACTTATAGTATCAGCCTTTACTCCTAGATCATGAACCCATTTTGACTTTATTCTGGTATATGGTGTAAGATATTGGTCTATGCCCAGTTTCTGCCCTACCCTTTTCCAATTTTCCCAGCAGTTTTTGTGAAATAGTGAATTCTTGGCCCAGAAGCTGGCCTCTTTGGGTTTATCAAAGAGTAGATTGCTATAGTTGTTGACTTCTCCATCTTGTGTCCCTATCCTATTCCACTGATCCATACCCCTGTTTCTTAGCCAGTACCAGGTAGTTTTGATGACTGCTGCTTTGTAGTACAGTTTAATATCTGGTATGGCTAGGCCACCTTCTCTAGCATTTCTTTTCATTAATACCCTAGATATTCTAGACCTCTTGTTTTTCCAGATGAATTTTGTTATTATTTTGTCCAGCTCAGTAAAATAGTGTTTTGGTAGTTCGATTGGTTTGGCACTGAATAGATAGATTAATTTAGGTAAAATTATCAGTTTTATTATATTAGCTCAGCCTAACCATGAGCAACTGATATTTTTCCATTTATTTAGATCTGACTTTATTCGCATGAAAAGTGTGTCAAAGTTATGTTCAAATAGGCCCTGGGTTTGTCTTGGCAAATAGACTCCCAAATATTTTATAGTGTCTACAGTAACTTTGAATGGAATTTCTCTTTCTATTTCTTGCTGTTGGGCTTTGTCAGTAATGTATAGGAATTGCTGAGGATTTATGTGGGTTTATTTTATATCCTGCAACTTTACTAAAGTTGTTTATTATTTCAAGTAGTTTTTTACTTGATTCACTAGGATTCTCTAAATAAATCATCATATCATCTGCAAAAAGTGATAATTTAGTTTCTTCTTTTCCTATTCTAATTCCTTCAATTTCTTTTTCTTCTCTTATTGCTACAGCTAACGTTTCTAGTACCAAATTGAATAATAGGGGTGATAATGGACATCCTTGTTTCACCTCTGATCTTTTTGGGAAAGCATCTAGCTTGTCTCCATTACAAATAATTCTTGTCGATGGTTTTAGGTAGATGCTATTTATAATTTTAAGGAAGGTTCCATTTATTCCTATGCTTTCTAGTGTTTTTAATAGGAATGGGTGTTGTACTTTGTCAAAGGCTTTTTCTGCGTCTATTGAGATGATCATATGCTTTCTGCTAGTTTTGTTGTTGATATGGTCAATTATGCTAATAGTTTTCCTAATATTGAACCAGCCTTGCGTTCCTGGAATAAATCCTACCTGGTCATAGTGGATTATTCTCGTGATGAGTTGCTGCAATCTTTTTGCTAATATTTTATTTAAAATTTTTGCATCAATATTCATTAGAGAAATTGGTCTATAATTTTCTTTCTCTGTTTTGACTCTACCTGGTTTGGGTATTAGTACCATATTTGTGTCATAAAAAGAATTTGGTAGGACTCCTTCTTCACCTATTTTCCCAAATAGTCTACAAAGTATGGGAATTAGTTGTTCTTTAAATGTTTGATCAGGTCCCCTTTCTAGAACATAGGTTCAGCCAAAGAAAGAGATCCCTTTATCTAAGTGAACTCCAAATTGCTTTAGGGAGAATAATGCTAATTCCATTCTGTTCCCCATTCCCAATCCCCAAGAAAAAAATGTATGCCCTCAAAGCTTCAGCCTCTAGGGAGCATTAGGCCTTGTAGCTCTTTGAGAGACCTCTAAAACCCAGATTCATTCTCCCTCCCACCAAGACTTTGCCCTTAGGGAACCAATATTGGAATGCCAAGAAGTCAGTAGGGTTGGTTCCTCTGGTATTCTCTCTCCCAACCTCATGTACCATGATAGGATCCCTTCCAGTTTTAAATTGATAATCCTATAACCTTAAATAAAATTCTATTTGCTCACTATTTGACTGAAACAATCTCCCAGACTCCATCAAAGTCTCATGTCATGCAATCAGCTGCATTTATTAAGCACCTACGATGTGCCAATCATTGTGCTAAGCTCACAGACTTAAATCTAAACTCACAAATCTAGGAAGGATAGAGGTTCAGGAAGGTGGCCTTCTGTCCCATTCAAGGTCCAGACAAAGCCAACTGCGTTTTGGACCCAGTGAAGGTTTCTAACATTTGGAATTTGGCAAAGCACAGAAACAATTCTGTTACCACTTCTGACAAAGCCATTTACTCTTTCATTGTTCACTCTTTCTAATGCACTGTGGCTGGCTGCTAAGATGTTACTTTTTTGAGAATCTTGATGTCCAAGAAGTTCATGAGCTTTCCAAAAAGCAAGTTGAAGCAGTGGCCATCTTTTAACAACTTTAAATGAACAGTCAACACTGAGTGACCCAAAGTTAATTCAATAAATAGAGTCTTGGATTTGATACAGATACTTTTAAGTTTATCCATAATCTACTATTTTGGATGACACTAAAATTCTCCACATTTCAGTCTGAGTACTCTGTGTGGATCAAGTACCCTCTCTATGAGGCTGGACTAAGCAGTGGGCTAGAATCAGGAAGACTAATCTTTCTGAGTTCAAATTTGGCCTCAGACACTTACTAGCTGTGTAACTCTGACCAAGTCACATAACTCACTTACCCCTGTTTACCTCACTTTCCTCATTTGTAAAATGAGCTGGAGAAGGAAATGGCAAAACTCTCCACTATCTCAGCCAAAAACAAACAAACAAACCCAAATGTCACAAAGAGTTGGACATGACTGAAAATGACTGAACAACAACAAAAAGTATTAGGACTCAAGCTGAATCAAGTTCCTGTCTTCAGAGAACTTCGGTCAGTACCTTGGGCACTAGTCATGCAGCTCAGGAAGATCTCATTCGTTCTTTTGGCTCTATCAAACAGGCAACTACTGCTATAAATGGACTATCCAGGTGTGACAACAATATTACTTGCAGCTACTGTGGAGGTGTGAGGTCAATAACACCAGCACACAGGAGGCCTGGTAGTACAGGTTCTTTGATCTGCTTTTCTAAAGGAAAGCAACTTTAAGGGGTTAACAATCTTACTTTAATTAAATATACATACATCATTCACTTAGTTCAGGGGAAAAAGTCATCACTCTGAACTTCAAAGCAAATGCAAACAGAAATTACAAATGGAGAAAATAACACAAATCAACAGACAGGCTTCTAATGGTATGATCATAGCAATACATACACAGTTACCAGAGAGAGAGAGAAACACCAACATCTGGATTTTGAAAGCCAGGGGGCTCCTTAACACCCAGAGACTTGTCTGGCCAAATTACATGAACACTCTTTCAATGAGTGAGCCCCCAAGGCAAAATGCTAACCTCACAGTATATATACTGTTCCCAATCAAGGCGACTTGATTCGATTCAAACAAAGGCAAGACTCAATCAAAGGCACTTGATTGCCTTAGTGCTTCTCAGCACTCCAAAAGAAAAAACAGCAAAAAGTTCTGCTTTGATTGCCATTACACCAGGTAACCAGAGCTGTTGGCAGTAACTATGAGTAGCCAAGGCTGCCAGTGGTATAACTCAGTCTGTAGGAAGGGTTAGGAAGATCATTAGCTGTCCATTCACCTACAAGCAAGTACTTCAGAAACGAATATTTTGATCCTGCCTGTTACTAGAGAATGGTTCCTAAAATTTATCCTCCTCTAGTCATTAAGGTTATTTAGAGTATTAGTTTTGTGCTAGGATGTTTGTGCAGAGAGAGAGATTTGACAGAAACATATCATCCAAGCAATTCTTCCCCTATAATTGTGTTTAGTTGATTCCTATCCTCATGCTTTTCTCTTATATGAGTAATAGATACCCTGTCCTAGCTCAGGAATATCATCACTGATTCCAGAAAAGTAAGAAAACCATTCTATATTCTAGAAGAGCAGGGCCCTACTATGAGGTTCCAATGTCTTACATGTGTTTTTGAATGTTGAAGGTCTTCAGACAAAGGTTGGAGATTAGTAGAGACACCATCACATCTGTGGTCTATAGTGTCTATAGCATACACAGGCAATATCTGAGATACAACAGTCTGAACTATCCCCCTTACTCAATAATAGACTGGAATATAATAGGGGAACCAGCTGCCCATGATAGCTCCCAATGATCTACTCAACATGATCAAGATTTTTAGAGTTCTCTTGATTGCTCAGATTCAAAGGAAATATGCTGAGATAGCATTCCCAGTCTTCCCATAGATGCTGTGTATACTTGTAGGAGAGTGTATCTCTGATCTATAGAGTTAATATTTTGTAGCTACTGTTTTTTACTATATTATTAAGATGTCTTTTCTAAGAACTAATTATATCTACTGGCTGACTATTAATGAGAAGCACACTGTCATGAGCTAATGAGCTGAAACAGGAGTGCAAATCTGTAGACTATGCCTAGAACTGTGAGTAGTCACCCCTCTGGGGAACTAAATGACAAACTTTTAAGTATAAGTTGAAGGAGTCACACATAAAAAGAGAGAGAAAGAGAGACAGAGGCAGAGACAGAGACAGACAGACAGAGACAGAGACAGAGACACAGAGAGACACAGAGAGACACAGAGAGACACACAGAGAATTTTAACAAACCGATAAACACATCGACCAAGTTTGACAATATGTGCAATATTCTCCACCCATACTTCCCCATTCTTGCAAAGAGGGTTTTCTCAACTCTTCTCTAGGACTAAGCTTCATCATTATAATTATACCATGTTCAGCTTCATTATTTCGTTGCTATAGTCACTGTGCATACTGTTTTTCTGGTTCTGCTAATTCTATTCTGTATCAGTTCATATCAGTCTTTCTATCCTTGGAATTTTTCATATCTTCCTGCATGAATATACCATAACTTTTCTCTCTTTTACTTCTATAGGCTCTATGCCCAAAAGTGCTACTTCTCAGTCAAAAGTTATAGACATTTTAGTATCCCCCTTCCTTTTTTAACCCAATTTCTAAATCAATTTCCACAATGGTTAGACTGATTCACAGCTTTTTACTGTGCCTGTCTTCTCATAGGACCTACAGCACTCATTATTTTCATCCTTTGTGATCTGTCAATTTTTTTTTGAGGCAAAACCTCAGGATTATTTTCATTTACATTTCTCTTATTAGTAATTTGAAGCAATCTTTCATATAACTGTTAATAGTTTGTAACTATTCTTTTAAGAGTTGTTTGTTTATATACTGTCACTGATTATCCCTTGGGAAATGGTTTTTTATCTTATTTACTGGTGATGATTCTTTAAATCACTTAGATGTCAGACCCTTGCCAAAGATACTTAATGAATTTTTTTATTTTAACTTCATTAACATCATTCTTGAAAGAACCTTTTAATTTCATTTAATCAGTTATTTATTTACCTTCTCTATTTTATATTTTATGACAGCTATCCTTTCTTTGATAAGTCTCACCTAGCCATAACTGTAGAAAATAACTAATCTTTTTTGTTCAATTTTTTAAAAATTTATTTTTAATTTTCAATATTCATTTCCACAAGATTTTGAGTTACAAATTTTCTCCCCATCTCTACTTTCCCCCCCCACCCCAGGATGACATATATTCTGATTGACCCTTTCCCCAGTCTGCCTTCCCTTCTATCACCCCACTCCCCCCCCCCATGCCCTTTCTCCTTACTTTCTTGGAGGGCAAGATAGATTTCTCTTCTCCATTGCCTGTATAACTTATTATTGCATATAAAAACAATGTTTTAACATTTGCTTTTAGAACTTTGAGTTCCAAATACTCTCTCTTCTTCCCTCCTCACCCTCCTTGAAAAGGCAAGCAATTCAATATAGGTTATACATGTATCATTATGCAAAACACTTCCATAATAGTCATGTTGTAAAAGACTAATTATATTTCCCTCCATCCTATCCTGTCCCCTTTATTCAATTTTCTCCTTTGACCCTGTCACTTTTCAAAAGTGTTTCCTTTTGACTACCTCCTCCCCCAATCTGCCCTCCTTTCTATCATCCATCCATCTTATCCCCTTCCCCCCTACTTTCCTATAGGGAAAAATACCCAATTGAATGTGTATGTTATTCCCCCCAAACCAAATCCTACGAGAGCAAGGTTCACTCATTCCCTTTCACTTCCCCCCCTTCCCTTCCATTATGACATCTTTTTCTTGCCACTTTTATGTGAGATAATTTACCCCATTCTCTTTCTCCCTTTCTCCTTCTCCCAATATATTCCTCTCTCACCCCTTAATTTTAATTTTTAGATATTATCCCTCCATATTCAACTCACTCTGTGCCTTCTGTCTATATATATATTCCCTTCAACCCCTTCAACTACCCTAATACTGAGAAAGGTCTCATGAGTTACAAATATCACCTTTCCATGTAGGAATGTAAACAGCTCAACTTTAGTAAGTCCCTTATGATTTCTCTTTCCTGTTTACCTTTTCATGATTCTCTTGAATCTTGTATTTGAAAGCCAAATTTTCTATTCAGCTCTGGTATTTTCATCAATAAAGCATGAAAGTCCTCTATTTTATTGAAAATCCATATTTTGCCTTGGAGCATTATACTCAGTTTTGCTGGGTAGGTGATTTTTGGTTTTAATCCTAGCTCCTTTGACCTCCAGAATATCATTTTCCAAGCCTTTCAATCCCTTAGTTTAGAAGGTGCTAGATCTTGTGTTATCCTGATCATGTTTCCACAATACTCAAATTGTTTCTTTCTGGCTGCTTATAATATTTTCTACTTGACCTGGGAACTCTGGAATTTGTCAACAATATTCCTAGGAGTTTTCTTTATGGGATCATTTTCAAGAGGTAATCAGTGGATTCTTTCAACTTCTATTTTACCCTCTGGCTCTAGAATATCAGGGCAGTTCTCCTTGATAATTTCTTGAAAGATGATATCTAGGCTCTTTTTTGTCATGGCTTTCAGGTAGTCCAATAATTTTTAAATTATCTCTCCTGGATCTATTCTCCAGGTCAGTGGTTTTCCCAATGAGATATTTCACATTGTCTTCCATTTTTTTCATTCTTCTGGTTCTGTTTTATAATTTCTTGATTTCTCATAAATTCACCAGCTTCCACTTGCTCCATTCTAATTTTTAAGGTGATATTTTCTTCAGTGATCTTTTGAACCTCCTTTTCCATTTGGCTAATTCTTCTTTTTAAGACATTCTTCTCCTCATTGGAGAACCTTGGAGTTAGTCTATTTTTAAGGTGTTATTTTCTTTAGTATTTTTTGGGTCTCCTTTAGCAAGGTGTTGATTGTTTTTCATGATTTTCTTGCATCACTCTCATTTCTCTTCCCAATTTTTCCTCTACTTCTTTTATTTGCTTTTTCAAATCCTTTTTGATCTCTTTCATGGCCTGAGACCAATTCATATTTTTCTTGGAGGCTTTTGTTGTAGGATCTTTGACTTTGTTGACTTGTTCTGGTTGTATGTCTTGATCTTCTTTGTCACCAGAAGAAGATTCTATAATCTGAGTCCTTTTACACTGCCTGCTCATTTTCTCAGACAATTACTTGACTTTTGAGCTCTTTGTCAGGGTACAACGAGAGTGCTATGTCCCAAGCTTCAGGGGTTTTGTGCAGCTATTTTCAGAGCTACTTCTATTCTGAGGTGGTATGATACTACTTTCCTGGCCTGTGCTGTGGTCTGTGAGTACAAGTCCTCCTTTCTGCTGTGTAAGTACCAGGAGGACTCCTTCTCCACAGCCACTACAAGCCTCTGCCACACCAGTGCTCCTGCTCCCCCGAGGACTGCCAACCAGGACTGTGACCCAGATCCAAGCAGGGCAAAACAATAGAAAATTATGACAATGCCAGCAAAGAGATCCTTGCACTCCTGCTCTAATCAGTTGCCTGATTCCCTCCACCATCTTTGGGACTCAAGCTCTGGAAGCAGCCACCACTGCTGTGCCACCACTGCCCCAGGGCTGGGGCCAGGCCACACCCCTCTCTCACTCAGGTCCAAGGGTTTTCCCACTGACCTGCTATGTTGTGTTTGGTGTTCGTGGGTTAAGAAGTATGGAAACTGCCACAGCTGCCAGTGATTCCTCAATTATTTTTAAAAATAATGTGACCTTTCATATTCAAGTCACACAGTTTGAGATTATTGTGACATGTGGTATAAGATGTTGCTCTAAACATAATTTCTGCCAAACTACTTTCTAATTTTTCCACCTGTTCTTGCCAAATAGTGAGTTTTTCACATAAGTAGTTTGTATTCTTATGTTTTGATACTTGATTTCACTGGTATTTAATTCTCCTTTTTCTAGTCTGTTCCACCCATCTACTTTTCCATTATTAACCAATACCATATCATTTTGATGATTAAAGCTTATAATATAATTTCTAGGGCAGCTAGGTGGTGAAGTGAATAGAGTGCTAGGCTTGAGGAGATGCATCTTACTGAGTTCAAATCTGGCCTTATTAGCTATGTGACCCTGGGTAAGTCATTTAACACTGTTTGCTTCCATCTCCTTATCTACAAAAAGAACTAGGGAAGGAAATTGCAAACCACTCCAGTATTTTTGCCAAGAAATCCTAAATGAGATAAACAAAGAGTTAGACATGATTAAAACAACTGAAAACAGCAGCAAATATAATTTAAGGTATTATTTTTCCATTATTCTTCCTTCTGCTGTTAGATATTCTGGACTTTTTGTTCCTCTGAATGCATTTTGTTGTTTTGTCCAACTCTATAAATTACTCCTAGGCTAGTTTGATTGGCATAGCACTATAGCACATTTAAGTTATATCATCATTTCATTATATTGGCAAAGTCCAGCCATGAACAATAGCTATGCCTACAATTTTTAGTGATTCTTAATTTCTTTAAAAATACCCTGCAATTGCATTCATGTGAGTCTTGAGTATTCTTTGGTAAATTAATTCAATGATATTTTATGTAGCTATTTTGTAGTTATTTCAAAGGAGACTTACTCTTCTATCATGTTCTACTGTATTTTTTTAAAGACTGGGTTTCCATATTTCACTCAGGCTGGAAGTGTAGGGATTACTTATGGGTCTCATCTGATTCTGATTGGCATGGGAACTTTGACCTGCTACATTTTTGACCTGGGTCACTTTACCTCTGTCACACAAACTTGGCTGACTCTTTCCTAAAGCATAATGAAATCATCCCAGAGATTTAATTGGTCCAGGGTACTAAGGCTCAAATCATTTCTGGTTGCCCAAATATAAAAACCTAACACAGAAGAAATTGGAGAAATCCTCAGGTTTGACCCAAACTTCTGACTAGGCAAGCCACTATATCAAACACCTCAACTCCTCAAGGTTACTTCTAGGACTCTGAGAGAAGGTAGAGTAGCGGTTCTCTGGGGACTCAACTAGCCAGTAGAAGTGGGAGCTGGGATGGTGATACTAGAGCATGTGCTGCATATGTACTAATTAATCTCATAAAAATTTTGCAAATTTTGCAGTTGTGAATAGCCTGGAAAAATGACTGATCAAAATTTGATGTCCCTAAAAAACCTATTAACTTTAATAATAATAGCCATCATTTTATAGCATTTTTAAAATTTGCAAAAGCTCTTTATATACCAGGGCTTTTACTTCTCCTAGTAGAGGTCAGATCTTTTTTTAAAATTCAGTTTTATTTTATTCTCAGTTCTAGATTCTCTCCCTCCCTCATGGTTCTTCACCCATTGAGAAGGCAAGAAATACAAAACCCATTACAAATATGAAGTCATGCAAAACAAATTTCCACATTATTCATGTAAAGCAAGAAAAAGAAAAAAGAAAAAAAATGTCCTGCAGTCTTCACTGTGAGCCCATCAGCTCTCTATCTGGAAGTAGAAAGCATTTTTCATCACAAGTCCTTCAGAACTGCTATGGATTAATGTGTTGATCAGAATTGCTAAGTCTTACACGGTTGATTATTTTTCACAATATCACTGTTATTATGTAAAGTGTCTTCCTGGTTCTGCTCACTTCACTTTATATAAGTTCATATAAGTCCTCCCAGGTCTTTCTGAAACTATTCCATTCATTATTTCTTATAGCAAAGTAGTATTCCATGATATTCATATATCACAACTTGTTCAGCCATTCCGAATGGTGGTTATCCCTCAGTTTCCAACTTTTTTCCAGTACAAAAAGAGCTATTATAAATATTTTTTCATACATATGGGTCCTTTTCCTTTTTATTTCTTTGGTTTATAAATCTAGCTATTGAGGTAAGAGCTCACTATTTGACTGAAACTTCAGGGAAAACTGGAAAGTAGTCAAATGGAAACTAGGCATAGAGCAACATCTCACATTGTATACCAAGATAAGCTCAAAATGGATAAATGATTTAGACATAAAGAGTGATATTATAAGCAAATTAGTGAAATATGGAAGAGCTCACTTGTCAGATCTATTAATAAGGGAAGAGTTCATGACCAAAAAAGAGATAGAGTTCACGGAAGTTAAAAAGGATAATTTTGATTACAAAAAGTTGAAAAGATTTTGCATAAATAAAACCAATGCAGCTAAAATTAGAAGAAAGGCAGGAAACTGGAGAGGGGAATCTTTGCAGCAAGTTTCTCTGATAAAGATCTTATTTCTCAAATATAGAAAGAATAAACCAAATTTATAAAAATTAGTCATTTCCGAGTTGATAAGTGGTCAAGGGATATGAACACGAAGTTTTCAGAAGTCAAAGCTATCAATAGTCATTTGGAAAAATGCTCTAAATCACTAATAATTAGAGAAATGCAAATTACAACAACTGAGGCACCACCTCATAACAATCAGATTAGCTAACATGAAAAAAAAAGAAAATGACAAATGCTGGAGGGGATAGGGAAATAAGTATACTAATGCACTGTCAGTGGAACTGTGAACTAGTCTAAATATTCTGGAAAGCAATTTGGAACTATGCCCCAAAACCTATTAAATCAGGGATACCCTTTGACCTAGCAATACTGCCATGCCAAAAGGGCCCAGTTCTAAATAGCCTAGAATCATAGAACTAGAAGATGCCTTAGAAATAATCTCATCCAGTTCCCTCATTTAACAAATGAAGAAACTGAGGCCACAGAGGGAGGACCTTACCTGTATACATGCAGTTTCTATCTGCATTTATCTCTCCTTTTAATCCAATACAGTGTTAGACTGATAAAGATACAGTAAATCCAACCTCATCTCCACAACTGCCACTTCTGCTCCTCCCAGTCCCAACAAGGCATTCCCTGCACAGCCTATTGTCTCCCATAGAAATGAGTATCACATTTCATTAAAGTATGCATTCAAAGAATTTTTAAAAACAAATATTGATTGAATAGGCAGTCATAAAAATATCATTTTATTCATCACACCAAAGAAAATAAACAATATTAACTGCTAAGTTCTAAAATTGAAACCTTTTTAAAAATGAGACCATGTTTTGAGATATTAGGATGTTCCTGTATACACCTATACTCATATCCAGAGTTTCATCCCAAAATATCCCCCTATTAGTAGTAGCCTTCTTTTAATAGTTACTGTTCTCCCTAATTGCTTTACTTTAGAGAAGAATTTCTCTCTACAAGTGCTTTTGCTATGCAGTTTCCCAGATTAATGAGTATACAAACCCTAGACATACTCCATTATCTATTCTAGGATATAAATACATGGCCCACAACAGTCCCAAGTGCAGCTTGAACTGGATTGAAATGTAACTGGTAAATATAACAAAAACAAAAATACAAGAAAACATTGATAGCATTTTATTTTAAAACTAAGTCAATATGTAATCTGAGGGGATCCTTATATATGGATTAGTGGCCCCCATTTCTATTTGAGTTTGGCATTACTTCTCTATACTGTCTCACTTGGTAATTTCATGGGCTTCCTGGAATTAAATATAATTTCTATGTAGAAAATTCCCTGAGCTGTATATCCAGCCATAATCTCTCTCCTGAGCTCCAATCCCACATCACTTTATAGATATTTCACATTTCAAATTTAATATTCTATAGGTATCTCAAACTCAGCATGTCTAAAATAGAACCTATTATCTTTTCCCCAAAACCTTCCCCTCTTTCCTATTACTGTTGATGTGCCACCATCCTACTCAAGCTGCAAGGCTTACAACTTGTATCAAACTAGATACCTCACTCTCATTCACCCCAAATATCCAATCTGTTGTCAAGTGTCATTTTTAAATAATACATCTTTGGTATATCCCCTCTCTCCATTCACACGTCCACCACCATGATGCAGCTTTCTTTCTAACTGATTTACCTGCCTCTAGTTTCTACTCACTTCAATCCAACTTCTACTCACTTGCCAAAGTGATCTTCCTAAAGTGGTACCCAATCAACTCTCATGCCCCCTATTACCTTCAGGATCAATTTTTTAATGCTTTGTTTGGTATTTAAAGCCCTTCAAAACCTGGCTCATTCTTACCATTCCTGTCTTCTTACACCTTATTCCCCTCCACAAACTCTACAATTTAACACCTCTTAACCTACTTGCTACCCCTGACACAGGACACTTCATCACCATTCTCATTGTCATTTCCTTGGCTGTCCACCATGCCTGGAACACTCTTCCTCCTTGCCTCCACCCCACAGGCTTCCCTGACTTCCTTCAAGACTCATATTAAATCTCACATTGTGTAGGAGAACTTTCCCAGTTCTCTTTCTTATGGCACCTTCTCTCCGAGATGACTTTCCATTCACACACTCTATATCTTACACATACATAATCACCTGCCTGTTGTCTCCTTTATTAGAATGTGAACTCTCTGAGGTCAGGGACCTTTCTTTTAACCCTGATACAATGCCTGGAACATAGCAAGCGCTTAATAAATGCTTGTTGAGTGATCCATGTGGGGTGGAGGAAATTCATGGTGGGGACCTAGGGAAGGACACAAGTGACCAAGAAAACTCACCCCTACAGTGGCACCACAGAATCATTAGTATCCTCCATTGAGGCCATCATATACTGTTCTTTGTTGAACATCACATTGTCTCCGCTGAACACTGAGTCTCTATACCTCACTGCATCTCCATGGGTCTCTAGCTACTATGTTTGCTAAGCTGTTCTCTGCTGTCATCCGCTAGTCTTTAGCCTCTTTGAGGTCACCTGTCGCTCTCTCCTACCATCTACTGGGGGTACAAAGATTCAACAGGAGTTTAATTTTGAACTGATGTATTTTGTTTTCATATCACCTTCACTTCCTAATATATCCCTCACTCCTCCCCATCTTAGAAGGTCATCCCTTTTAACAAAAAGAAGGGAAGGGGGAAACAATTGAGCAAAACCAACAAAACCATCGACCAAGTCTGCTATTTGTTGCAGGGTTGCATAGCTACAGTTCCCTAGGGAAGAAGATGCATTCTCATCTGTCTTTTGTTGTCGCTGTTCTTTGCATCTACATTTTTATAGTCATACACTGTTTTCTTGATTCTGCTTACTTCACTTTGTATCCATTCATACAGCTTTCCATGTTTCTCTACATTCTTCAGAGTCATCGTTCCTATCATTGCAGTAATAACGTATTATATTTATTTGTTTAACCATTCCCAAATTGATGATCATCTACTTAATTCCTATTTCTTTGCTACTAGAAAAAAGACAATCAGAATGTTCTACAGAGCAAGATATTTTTTGGAAAAAAATATGAAAAAGCATTTTCAAACTTCCAAAAGCAAAGCACGTTTAGGTTTTAAGTGATTGAAAAATGGATATACAATAAATGCTAGACTTTATAGGAATGGGGGGAGGGGAAAATAAGTAGAAGTGGTTATGGAGACCTGAGTCATGGGACTACAGACTACTATCCAGTGGTGGTAAACTGCAGGGCATGCAAACAGAACCAGCCAACCTTCTGTAGCTCCTGGGCTCTTTCAGTAATGCTGAGTGGGAAATCAGATGTAGAAAGTTCTCAAAAGCTGTCTATCATCAGTGGCTTCTCTATAAGAACTCACGAACCCTTATGTTGTTTGGCGGGCTGAGAGATAAAACATAAGAGTGATAGGGAAACTTTTAAGAGGACTAAGGGAGGAAAACATTGCTCTCTGCAATGGTGAAAATATTGGCTGGATTCCACATTGATTGTGACTTTAACGTTTGACAAATGAGTATGCGATATTATATTCTAAATTATCAACTATCGGTGGAATCCATTGTCATAAGTTTACTATTCATTCATTCTTGTTAGCAGTAATATTTGGCCCAGAACAGTACTGCTCTGCCATACTACCCTGAACAGTGGTGTTACTCTGAATCAAATTCTTTCATCTATATTCCAAATTTGAATTTCTTATTGATGATTATAAAATTGGAAACAATGTTGTTCTAAAGCACATTTTGGCCCTATTACTTTTTAAATCACAGTTAAGAATGTGAAACTTTTCAAATCACTTATTTAATGAAAAGTGTGAGTATTTTCTGATAAAATATTGAAAATTCTACTCAAGATTATTTTGCTTTTAAAAATCAATGCAAAGTACCTAGGGGTAGCTTGCTGTTTGGCACAATAGTTTAAAAGGAAAGAACAACACCAGCTTTGTTGAAGAGAACACACTGGACTGAAGAGTCCCTTAGCTTCCATCAATCTCCTTCCCCAGTATTCTACAGCAGGACAACATAGAAGGCAGCCTAACAAATTGTTGACAGAATTAATCAGGCTCCATCCCCATGCCTCCTTTGGCTTCCTGGTTCCCTAGGCTAAGAAAATATGTCTCTGCCTACAGCAGATATGCTCAGAGATTCCCCTAGAAACATAGGTTTTCCAGGAAAAACAAACTAGTAAAAAGAAAACAGAAAGAGGAGGCGAAGTACATTTTGCTTCCCGCAATTTCTATCTGGCCTTCTTCCTGATATCTTTGTGGCCCCAGGCCCTACTCAGCCATCAAGAAAGGTTGGATGAGAAATATTCTTGTGCTAATCACCAGCAAAATAATGCCACTGCCTTATATTCATCCAGTGTTTTTATACTTCTCAAAGTGTCTTTATAGATGTTGCTTCACAACAAGGACCATGGAACAGGGGTTATTGCCTTCCTTTCACAGATGTTTAAACTGAGGCCCTGAGAACATGTGACTTTCCCAAAGTCATGTAGTTAGTTAATAGAAGAATTGGTTTCTAAATTCTAGACCTCAGGTTTCTTCCCTTAAGTAATTTTTATTAATATCTTTTGTTTTTACGTCACTCACATTTCTTAATGTGTTCCTACCCTCTCCTACCAGAGAGCCATTCTTTATAGCAAAGACTAAAAACAGGAATAAATCAGTTCAGCAGAGCTAACCAATATATTGAAAATGTCTGACATTATACGCTATGTAAACATTCCACCCCTACAGTCCCCTGCTTATACAAAAAGGAGGGTTAGGGTTAACATGGAAGTACCTTCTTATACCTCTTCTTTGGGGAGATATTAGATCATTATAATTTCTTAGCATTTGGTTTCAGTTATTTTGTTGCTTTTCATTTAGGTTGTATAGGCATTGTGTGTATTGTTTTCTGGTTCTTATTACATCACCTTGTATCACTTCATGTGTCTTCCCATGCTTCTCTGTTGTCTTCAATTTTGTTTTGTTTTTACAGCTCAGTAATATTCCATTATCTCCATACACGATACCTTGTTTAATCGTTCCCAAATAGATCAGCATTTACTTTGTTTCCAGTGCTTTGCTACTACAAAAAAATGCTACTTTAGATATTTTGGTAAATATATGGGCTTTCCTTTTGTCCAATGTGGGGAAATACCTAGCAATGGAATCTCTTCCAAGTTTTTTTCCCTAAGACTGTGATACCACATACTTATGCCCACTGGCCTGAGAGACAAGTTGGGGTTCCACGGGGCTTCTCAGTCCCTGCAAGTCATGCAACCTTTTAACATGGAAGTCAGACTCAGGAATTGGAACTATTTACTCTCATCCAATATCCTATTCTCCATAATGAGTCAGTAAGTCAATAAACTTTCATGAAGTGCCTACTATGTGCCAAGCTCTGTGCAATGAGCAATGAAAGGCAAAAGATCATCCCGCTTTCAAGTTTACCATCTAATGGGGAGACGTAAAAAAAAACTATATACAAACTATATACAGGATAAATTGGAAATAACAGAGGGAAAGCACTAGAAAAGAAGGTTCAGAAAAGGCTTCCTGTAGAAGGTAGGATTTTAAGTTGGAACTTGAAAGGAACCAGGGAAGCCAGAAGGTGAAGATGAGGTGGGAGAGTGTTCCACACACAGGAGACAGCCAGTGAAAATGCCTGTAATCAGGAGTTGGAGTGTGTTATTCGAGGAAGAGCAATTTAGACTGAGGTTGAGAATATGATCTCCATATATACCAATTAACATGTCTTTCTTACCAAGCTATAGTTAACAACCTACAGTGAGAACCTAGCCTCACTAGTGGATATACCAAGAGCTTCTCCAAGTGGCAAGGGGTTGAGAATAGCCGCTTCAGGTGCAAAGAATATGTTTTAGTCTTCCCTCTAAGCAGTGAGAAGGAAGGTATGTAGTTAGTCAGCATCAGACGACTCCAAACAACGTGAACAAAAGAAGCAAAGCGATGAAAGCCCAGTGCTATTTATTTTCCATATCTTTGTTTCTCCAACGTGGCATAGGCTCCAAAGAAATTCAGCATGGTGGAATAGAATGAAGATTGGATTTGGAACATGAAGACAAATGTTCTGGTCCAGACTCTACCATCAATTAGCTGTGTAGCCTTCATCAGGTAAAGGTACCTTACAGCCTCCTTATCTGCAAAATGAGGAGTTGGAAGAATTTAACTCTGAGGTCCCTTTTAGTTATAAATCCTATGATTCTCCATATTATCTTCAAGTAAAGGGATTGTTGCTCCTTCCCTTGAATCACTCTGGATAGTCTGGTTGCTTACCAGAGAGGAGAATAGGAAGCAGATACATGCTGATGTCCCTCCTCTGAGCTGCCATTGTCATTTAGCCTTCTCTCCTCCCAGAGCCATCCAATTATCAGCTAATCATCAGGTCAAAAAGGGAGCCACCAGATCAGCAGAGCAGGGCCCACTTGTGGTACAATGCAAATTTGATTAATCACCATATACTGAGACACCTCATCCATCATCACCTCTCAGAGCAACCAGAGAGAAAGGGAATAAGTCAATGAGTTCTTGGCTGAAAATGAGTGGTGGGTCCAGACACTCGATAAGGTAAGATGCATACACATAGCCCACGATGAACAAGGTCGGGACTGTGAAACATTAGGAATTCACTCCGGCTGCTCTGATTGGTAATTAAGTGACTCGTCTACTGGCGGACAGTCCTGCATGTTTCCCCAGGCATTTGTTAGTTCTTCGAAAACCACTACTGACAAAATGAGGTTTGCCCTTGGTACACAGATAATGAGACTGAGCTTGACAGGTGTGGCACGATTGGAGCATCTCTACATGAAGCTCATTCTGCTAGCCACTCTACAGTAAACAGACTCATTAGAACTTGCTGGTCCCTAGAGGCAAAGCATGTTTGACATTATTAATTGGCTTTTCTGTATAAGGAGTCAAATAGATGAAAAGGTTTATCAAGCTGAAATAATTAATTTTGCCTGAATTCGCTGACAGTTCAGTTCTCCTGTAAAAGACCATTTTAAGGTCTTTTTTTTTTGAATTTCAAAGTTCAAAAGACATAATAGTGGTAAAAGTGAAGCTTTTTAGTAAATTATAATTAAAGGGAATTTAATTAACTTAGACCTGAGGAAGGAAAAAAAAAGAATTGCTATCTGTGTCTATACAGAGGTCTAGATGGTTGAACATATCATGGCTTAATAATGCATTAATTTTAATCTAATCAAAGTATAATAAAAGAGGTAATTATATGTTTAAAAAAATTACCAGGCTCCAATATTAGGATATTTAAACACTTAATACTCACACTGCTTAGAGTTAGCAAAAGTTATAATCATACACTCAAACTGAGCTTATTTAACTATGGGGGTTATATGCAAGAGGTTAATTGAATATATCATTGTAATAATCCATGTTAAAACTATGATGAACTACAGAGTTTTCATTCCATGCCTACAAAGATTTCCTTTTCCCTTTTTTCTCTGAGTCTTTCTTCTTCCTTTTAAAAAATAATAATAAAAATAAAAATGTTTTCCAGCCCTTTATTGCTTATGCTATCAGAGGCTTCCGTGACCACTCTTTCTTTCCCTTTGAAATTCCAAAGAGCTTTCTCTTGATCTACAAAGTTTACCATGGGCATCACAGGCAGACCTTTTTGTAGTTCTGCACTGAAACTTTCAAATGAGAATTAAGAGACAATCAAGCAGATAATTTCCTTTTCCTCTCCCCTCCCCCCATTGGTGGCTCAGTGAAAAGAATCCTTGTTCTCCCAGACAGGTCATAATGCATTCAGATTGTGATGTCAGAATGGCCATTGTTTCTGTCAACTTCATTCACAAAATACTGAGAATTCCTTAGAAATTCACAGGATTACACAGCTGTTTTCCAGCAAAAAAAAAAAAGCCATTTGGATACATCTGCTGATGTACTAATTTTGCTATCTGAAGATAGTCCAGCTTTTCCTAAATTCTTCTGACCCTGGTAGAATGAGAGGGAGGTAGGGCATTCACAGAACTATCCCCTGAACCTTTGTCATGTTGTTCTAACATTCTGTCCACTTCATGTCCTAGACAGAAGACACAACAGCAGGATGCCTGACCACTTTTTAGACCTAATGACAACAATCACACTTCTCAACACTTCATTTGTACCATTATAATCCAGAAATGCCTGTTGGAGTGCCCCAATTAGTTATCAACAGAATGTATAAAACCTTGCTTGTTAGTTATTCTTTTTCTTCATTTGAAGCAGCAGGGGCCTTGGCAAATGAGCACATGTCCTTGGGACCCACACAATTGTAATGTCACCTGAGAGCAAAGCCTTGTAATGGTTACCTCTTTAGAGTACATACCAACTTATAAACGCATACCCCACTGCCTGTGAAAGTGACAGAACAAGACATTTCAATAACATGGAAGCACACTGATGCCCAAAGCATTTAGTTTTTCTTACATTTGAGAATCATGTTATTTCTTTTTTTAAGTATCCTTGTTGATGCTCTTTGTTGGGGAAAGGGGGAATATGAGAAGGAGGAATAGGAACAGGTGAAGAGACACTAGAAAGAAGAAGAGGATTTGAAAAAAGGAATAAAAGCAAGAATGAGAAAAAAAATTCCCCAAAGAAAGCAAATCTAAGTAGTTAGCCTTCTGGTAAATGTTACAACATTTAGGTAAAAGAAGCTTCCCAGCTCCCCACCCACCCGGCAACCCCTACTACCACCTCTGGATTATCAGGGTGTTCTGAGAAGGTATAAAAAAATAAAACCTGGGTAGACCTATACTTCTCCAGCACCTCCTTTTCCTGAATTTATTGCTTACCACACTTCCTGATCCTGCATCATACTAGTTTTCTAATTACCTACATAATATAGCACAGAGGATGTTATGTTTAAATAAACAGAAAGAAATGATTGGCAGGGGGGCCCTCATGTGCCAAGTTTCAGACCTCAGATCATCATCATTCACCAGCATGTTTTCTCATGAAGTCAATATGTTGTTCCATTCCAAACATGCTTAAAGAAAACATGAATTGATTTATTTGCAATTCTAAACAACTTATCAAATGGTAATGATCACCGCTTGATAAACACATAGGCTGAGAAGATGCCTTGCAATGCTTAGTCATTCTGATGATGGAACTAATCATTCTGGGCTCCTCAGCAATCTCCCTCTGAGTTTCTGCAGTGTTTTGCTTTTCCTTTGTTAATTTCACTTGATAAGACTTACCAACCTAGAAGGCTTCTGTGTCAATGTGGTCAGTGAAGGAGGCTCCAAGGGGAGCACACATCTGCCCAGCACCTCCCTTTCATTCATTAACCCACCAGGGGCCGAGACTAATTAGATCAGGCTGCTCATTTTAAGCTGATAATTGATTTAGATAGGTTGCTCATTTAAAATAGAAGAAAAGCCTGCTAAACATTTGGTGCTTGATTTTTTTTTCTTCTTTTCCTTGCAACTTTCAATTGCCTGTGTAATGTAGCATAAAATGTCTAGGTCTCCCCTTTCTCTCTTTTCTCCTTTTTTTTTCCAAAAAAAAAAAAGAGGCCATAAAATTAATTACAATAAGTATGCATTGCACAGGGGCACGGGGTTAACTGATGATTCTAATGAGCAATCACTCCTTTGGAAAGGTCCACAGGCAATGCTGCTTATTTCCTGTAGGAAACATTGCCCGGGATGTTGAGTCCAAAATACCGTCTGGTTTGAATATTTTATCCCCTCTAAAGGTACAGGTTTTGAAATAGTTTTTCAAACTACTATGTCTAAGCATAAGATAGCCAGCCACAGGAATGGTTTCCTGGCGGACAAGGAAACAACTATTTCATCTTCCGAGGAGAGGACTCCCAGGTTGAGTGCAAAGGGCATTTTCCTTTCTGCTCTGACCAGGACTACCACAGAGCCCCGGGAACCAGCCTTCAAATCTGCAGGACCTCTTCCTTATCAATGGGTCATTCATTACCAGCCCCACATTATATTGATTTATTTCAGTTTGCTGATCAAAAAAGTTTAGACTGGCTTCCCATTTGGAAACTAAATCGCCCTGCTAGTTTACACTGTTCAGCTGTCTGTATCTTTGGGTTCACAATGAAAAGGGCTTTTGTGTGCAGCCTAGAGGGCGATAAAGGAAGCAACCCTTGTCATTGGCTATTTAAATTTTACTGTTAAAAAAAAAGATTCAAATGACTACAGGAGGTGAGATAGTATACAGAGGATATATACTATATAGAGTACTGAAAATAGTTTTAAAAGGAAGGTTAGTCTCTCTAGACCACACAAAATTATGTGGGTAGGAAATCATCTTCCATCGGAGCCTTTTAATCTACTTTCCTAATGGCCAAGAAAAATCAATCAGCTTAAGTTTAGTTCCTGGGCTGGGTGATGGCTGTCCAGAGGTGGTAGGGGGTATCACCTGCCCCCCAGCCCTTATTATCTGCTCTCCTCTACCTCCATTCATTTTTGATGTCTTGAAGAACCAGTTTTCTGGGGGTCGTGTCTGTGTTGGTGGCACAGCGTTTTCACAGTTATAAATTGCATTCTTTCTGCTTCTCCTACAAATTAGAACCAGAGATTTCAACTTTCAGTTCGTATGGGTCCAAGGCCTGGTTGCTTTGAAAAGCTATTCAAGAGCACTTGCTAGTGGCTAAAGGCCAGTATCGCACCTCCCCAAATCCCCACTAAGTCCGCCTTTTTAGAAGTGGTTCAAGCCCTTCAGTTGATGGGGCACTTGCCCAAGAAATGACAACTAATAGAAAACATCCCTTTGTTAATTTCCAGACCTCTGGCAGATAATTTTCACTATTAAAGCTTTAGTTGCTTTAAGTCCCGCGTAATTTTTCCAAAGCGATCAGCTGTGAAGTGTATGGAGTAAAACATTTCCAGTTTTAGGTACTTATGAAAGAAACATATCGAGGCTTCCCCAAATATCAACCTTACTGCTTATCATTTCTAGATACTCACCGAAGTCAACAAGCATTTATTAAGTATTTTCTATGTGCTAGGCACTGTGCTAAGTGCTGTATCTGATTGTCTAAAAGAGTTCCCTAAAGTATAAATAATTAATTGAATATCTGTGCTAATGTATTGGGAAGAGGCAGTAGGTCCCCCTTTTTAAAAAATGGGCTAACATTTGTTTTCTTAGTTCATGGGATCATAGATTTAGAGCTGGAAGGGATCTGAGATATCATCTAGTTCCAGTCTCTCTTTTAAATAAGGAAACTGAGAACCATTGAGGTTATACAAGTTGACCAAGGTCAAAGGCAGTAAGTGGCAGAGCTAGGATTTGAACTGATTTTCTCTGAACTGTTATCATTTCCAGTTTGTTTAGGGCAAAGTAGTAATGAGAATTTTTAAGTGACATGCTAATTCCTCAGTTTAATAAATTAATCAAAACATGAATAGAATTTGTAATGATGGTATTACAAAGACAAAGCTGGCAACGTTCACCTGAAGTCAATCCAGAAAGACCTGGCTATCTTTTCTCCCTTTTTTCCCTCTTTTCCCAGTTCTGGCCTAAATCTGCCAATAGGCTGACTTCTAATTAAATATTTAAGCATATTTCCTTTTCCATATTTTTATTTTTGGACAACGTTAATAGAATTGGTTTTACATGACTACATGAATGTATAAAATCATGCAAAATAAATGTATATGTATGTGTATATATTTATGTATATATATATATATATATATATATATATATATATAATGGGTCTTGTTTTTCTTGCCTTATTAAAGAGGTAGAGAATTTGGAACTGAAAATAAAATGAAATTGAATTTTTTTAAGTATAGGCTGTTATATGTGATTTTATCAGTGTAGGAACTATTTCTATCCAGCATTTTTATGTGAGCTCTAAGTTATAATCTTGAGAGCTGCCTGATACTCAGAGGAATTTTGTGACTTATCCAGGATCACACAGCTTGTAGCTATCAGAGGTAGGATTTGAACCCAGATCTTCTTACCTCTAAGTCTAGCACTTTCTGTACTCTATATGTAATGTAAGCTCTATGAGGTTAACAACTCAGCATTGCATCTTTTTTTGTATCCCTAGCACTTAGTATGGTGCCTTGTAACAGTAAACACTTAATAAAGGCTTTCTGATGTCCTGACCTATGTGCTTTCTGTGGTCAAAGCTGATGCTTGTCGCCATCATTATTGGTGGGTGTGGCTGAAAGAGGAAGCGTTCCATCAGTAGCCCATCACATACAGACACAGATTGTCCAATGGCCTGTGCAATTACAGCTGCTGTTTGCAGCACTCATTACCGTTTCTAGTTTTGCCTCCTCACTTGAGAAGCACACCCTGCCTGAGCTAAGCCAAACTTTCAATCTCTGATCACCATACACTAAGAGGGCTGGTCTGTAGACCTTGTGCTTCCTAAGTGTCCACAGAAAGGGCCTGTGTCTTATTGCTGTGCCTCAGCGTGTAAATCTCAAGGCGGTCATTCAATACCTTCTTGCTATGAGTGAGATCAAGAGGTTAAAGTAAGAAGAGGGCCTGAGTCTGCACTACTAAGAAAAAACCACCCAGGTAAGGTAAAAAAGAAAGCTATATTTTACAGCATAGATTGAGTTCTATCAAAAAAAAAAAAACCTACAGATATTTGTATTTTTTTAAAAGATAACAATAGCTAGTGCCTATAAAGTAGGTAATGGATTCATGCATTCAAATATTTACTGCATACCTGCTAGGTATAAGTCAGAAAGAGCTAATGTGGGGAATATCTACTAAATTTTTGATGGAAAGTACTCACTAGAGACATTAAGTTTCGACCCAAAAAGACTATAAAGATGCCTTGTGTCACATAGCTCATAGCTGCATGAGTAGTGTGAAAGCTGGGATGCTCCAAAACACAGGAGAGGATATTAACTAAAGGAGTAAGAGAAGGATAGTGGTAATGGAGCCACAAGTCTTCAGAATAGAATGCCAGGAAACACTTGTGTGCAAGTATTTGAAGTCCAAGACAATAAAGATGGCTGAGAAAGTCTTTAATACACCTAAAGGAAAACCAGGACACTTACAAGACCCAGATGGGGAAAAATGTGAAATCAGTCTGTTTGATTTGGATTTTCTTAAGAGACAGGTGCAACCTGTAAAGAAAGTACAAGTATGATCCTAGGAGACACAAATTCTTTGTCTAGCTATTGGGAAAAGCAGCCATGTAAAACATGAGGAGTGAAAGGCACCAACAAACTGCAGGCAGATTCTTTCTCTTTGCAAGGTGGTCAATAGCTTAGCCTGGCCAGAAACTACTCTGGAGTAACTCTAGGAAACAAACCAAGAACAGTCAATAAGCAGCAGGTTGGAGAGCAGTTAACACCAGAGTATCTGGATCTCCACAACAACAGAACCAGCTATGCAGAAAGAAGACTTCTAAGCAGGGCAATGAAAGACTTTAGTGAGCCCCTCAGGCTTGTGGGAAATGACATTAGAATGAAGAAAAATTGGGAAAGACAGATGAGAGGCTATTGGCAGAAGTGCTCCCGGTGTAAAATATTGTTAGAGCAAAAAGATAACATGACTAAGCATCTAGGAATGTAAAGACAAGCTAGAAATAATAGTGAGTCATGTTTTTTTGTCCCAGTCCCTGGGATGCTGGTAATTGTGAGTCTGTTTGGGGTGGGCTAGGGGAGCAAAGGGGAACAATGTGGAATAGTGAGGGCTTTGAAAATGAACAAGTCAGGCCTAACAATATATGCAATATTCAAAATCCATTGACCTCCCAGCCCTACACAGGAAAGGGGCGGGGAGGTGTCTTCTTTGGAGGATTATGATGTCTTTGTAATTCTGCAATATTAACTTTCAAAAGAAAGGAAGGAAGGAAGGAAGAAGAAAGGAAGAAAGGAAGGAAGAAAATGAACAATTCAAGAAAAGGAAAAGAACCAAAGGAATCCAATTGGAGAGAACCCTGGATTAAGAGTCTTGGGTTCCAAGCCTGAGTCAAACACTTACTGCCTGTGTGACTTTAGGCAAGTCATTGCACCTCTGGGCTTTGGTTTCCTCACATCTAAAATAAGAGAGTTGAATCAAGTCATTGCAAAGATTCCTTCCGATTCTATGGAGCTAATGGAACATGGGATGTGCAATCAGAGAACCGAGTTCAGCTCCCAGCTCTCCTCTTGAACATTTATGGGCTTCAGTGTCTCATCTGTAAAATAAGGGGATTGGGCCAGATTGTCCAATCTACTGATCCTTTCTGCTCTGATTGTGTGATTCCTGTTATAAAATCTATGATGCAATAGTCCCTCATGAGGAGCTCCTTACCATTAACAGTGAAGCACTTCTCCAAAGAGATTTCCTCTTCAGAAAATAACTCTTACATTTCACCATAGGGACCATAAAAACCCTAGTGCCAGGAGACAGCCCCAGGAAAGGGAACAAGCATTTATTAAGTGCCTACTATGTGCCAGACGTGTTAAGTGTGTTGTGAATATTACCTCATTTGATCCCTGGGAGGTAGGTGCTATTATCATTCCTATTTTATAGTTGAGGAAACTGAGGCAGACAGAAATTAATTGATTTGTCCAAGGTCACAGATAGTATGTGAGGTCAGATTTGAACTCTGGGCCCAGCATTCTATCCACTGGACACAAAATAATGGAGCAGGGTTTAAATTCTGATATCACAGAAAACAGTAGGGGTTCATCAAAAGCAGATGAGCATGCCCTTACTATGGAGGGGGTGGGTAGGGTGAAGAATTAAACATAGAATGTGTTGAGGAAGTCACAAAAGAAAGGGTCCTGGAATACCAGCCAGAAAGTATTGAAACAAGCCAAATTCCTTTGGAAACCAATCTCCCAGTGACTGGGAAGTAGCTCCTTCCTCTAAAGGACAAGACCCAAACCAGGGCTATGCAGGCCCAGAACCAGAACCTATCTCCAGAGTTGCCTTTACCCCCAAGCTGTGGAATGAATTGTTCATGTAGCATGATTTCTGGGGCTCTGGGAAGGGCCTCCTCAAATATCAACCTTACTGCTTGTCAGTCCTAGATTATAGCTTCAGTCCTTGGAGTCTTAAAGTCTTAGAAGTAAATCCCTTTGGGAAGAGAAACAGTCACCATCATCAGCTAATACCTAAGTCATTCTTTAGCAGGGATTAGGAAGAATGGGGCACAAAACAGGGAGGGTGATGTGTTGGTTTATTTTGATGAATCATTTTTACTTCATTTTTAATCTTTGTTACAAGAGAAGACTCACTGGGTAGAGGAGGTTAGCGGGGTGTATTTAGAAATGAATATAATTTAAAACAGGGCAGCTCAGTGGCACAGGGATAGAAGTACCAGACCTAGTCTGGAAGATTCATCTTTCTGAGTTTAAATCCAGGACACTTAATAGCTGTGTGACCCTGGGGAAGTCACTTAACCCTGTTTGCCTCTGCCTCCACATCTGTAAAATGAGCTGGAGAAGGAAATGACAAAAGGTATCTTTGCCAAGAAAACTCTACAAGGGGTCATGAAGAGTTGGACACAACTGACATGACTGAACAACAACAAAAAACCCCAAATCTTTATTCAGTCTATACCATGCTTAACATACTATACTTAGCAATCTATACTAGTACTTAATACTAGTGTTACTAGGTACCATAGGAGATTTTTTACATATAAGACACAATCCTTTCCCATAAGAAAGCTATAGTCTTTTTGATCATGTGTGCTATTCATAAGACTAACAGTGTGATAAAATAGTATGACATATGATTAAGGATGAAAAACATGTACTTCAGACAATAAACATTGTTGTTTCAATGTCCCATAATAAATGAGACCCAGAATGGATTGCAGAGATCAGAGGGTCATTACTTTTGATCTGGAAGGAACATTAAAGGTGATATAATATAATCCAATTCATTCATTTTACAGAAAGGTTCAGAGATTTGTCCAAGGCCACAGAGGTAGTATATGGTAGGGCTTGGGTTCTAATTCAGATCTGCTGTCTCTATTTCAGGTAGCACAGCCGCCATATTTTATAGCCACAGAAAACAAAAGTAGAGCCAAGAAAGGACAAAGGACTTGCCCAAAGCCATGGAGAAGACAGTGAAGCTGACCAACTTTTCAAAGCTCTGCCTCACTTTAATCCAATTCACTTGCAAGTCAAGGCATCACCCTCATGATATCATTGGTCTCCTTTGAGAATGAAGGAAAACAACAATGGTTTAGTAGCAGACAGGGGTTTAGAACCCAAATCTTCTTATTCTCATAGGGTTCTTTGGCAACATGATACCTCACTACTTCTTAACCATGTCAAACTCCAATTTCTATATTATCTAATTGATGATATGGTTGTCTCAGAGAAGACCAGGATTTGTTTGGACCTGCATATACAATTTAATTAGAAAGAGGAGCTGGGCTCATGAAAGGGTCACTTTCAAAAATAGCTTCCCTCAAGTATGTTAAATATCAGGAAACTCACAGGATGTTCAAGTTGGAAAAGATCTTATTATAACAGCCACATTTTACAAATAAGAACAATGAAGCCCAAATGGGGGAATTGTAGGTGCAAGTTCATGCTGCTGGTTCTTAACAGAGCTTACCCTAGAACTGCAGGCTCCGGTGTCTCCATCTAAAACTCTTGCCAGTGAATTAGGCCAAGAGCATGCAGAATTAGAAAATAACACTTCGGGATGGTCTTGGAATCCCCATAAGGTTGGGTTTTAGTGAAAAGAGTTGATGACCAGCAAAACAAAAATAAGTCAAAATTATGACTTCCAATAAGAAGTCAGACCTCTGAGAGATTTGAAAAGGTAGCTATTTAAGAAGAATAAACTATCCATGAGACATCATAGGATTTCAGTGTATTAAACAGGAGGGGAATCCCCTTTGTTCAGAAAACCATAGAATACCCCACCTGAAAGAGGAATGAGGGGCAGACCCAGTTCTTTGGAGGATGAACACTACACAGGAAGCTGGTCCTGTCTGGGCTCCACTCATGTTTGCTTCATCTCAGGTAAGTGTAGGGTTATTCATTAAAAAAAAAGTATGACTTTCTGCTTATAGGTTCTCCTGTCTGCCTAAGGGTATAATTATCATTCATCTCTCTTGCGTTGTGAAAAATTCAAATGGGATCAGTGTCTGCTCCTTCTTCCTGTGTCCCAGGCTATAGTAAAGCTGAGATATGTCTCCCATCTCTCTATAGGGACCAAAACCTTGTCCCCAATGTCTACCTGTCCCAGCATTAGTCACACGAAGATTAGCAGTCACAAAAATTTATTTTTATCAAGGGGAATAAAATGATGGCAACGAAAATACAGTAAACAATGCAGGCATGGGGGAGCAGAATAGTTTGTTTGGATGGGAAGAAGCCAGCAATTTGAACTACTGAATACAAAGACAGAATCAATTTCTTATCACTTTGCCTCCTCCTCCTAGCCAGAAAAGAGGAAATACGAAGGTCTGATCCATTGTGTGTTTAACAGGGCTGTTCTCTCACTCGGAACAGAGGTGAGGGGAACAGATGTATCTCCGATGTCTCACCCAATGATACTCCCAGTTCCTGGCAGTCTCCTTGGTACCCCCGCAGCACTGGGTTGCTCCATCCTTGAACAGCAACCCTGCGAAATCCCAAAGCTCAGAGAGCTACAGGGTAGGGAATCCCATGTCAGCTCTTGACCCTCTGACACCCCAACTCAGCCCCATGCTTCTTCATGGCTCCCAAGATGGAAGGCAAACTCTTCTCCTCTGGCTTCCTCTTCTACTCAGAATTCTCTTTGAAAGATGTTCATCTTGGTTCATCTCCAGTCATCCCGATGAATATCTGGTCACTGGACCCAGATGGCTCTGGAGGAGAAAGTGAGGCTGGTGACCTTGCACAGCCCTCCCTCACTGAAATCAAAGCCAACTGAAAGTCTTGTCATCATTTCCATGATGTCATGGTCCTCTTCGAAAATGGACAAACACAACATTAGCCAAACTAGCGAACTGGGAAAGAGTCTACTTGCCACTAGCCATTCCCAGAGGCTGGAATGTCTTATGGTAACACTTGTAATACAGAAGCTTCAGGGCCCCTAGATCTAGAACAAGAAGGAATCTTAGAGGTCATCTAGTAACCCTCATTTTCCATATGATTAAACCAAGGGCCAGAGAAATTAAGTAACTTGCCCAAAGTCACTCACTTGGTAAATGGCAGTCAGGGTTTGAAGTCAGGTCCTAGGATTCCAAGTTCAGTGTTTTTCCACTGTAACTTGTAGCTATTTGTTTATGGGGTTTGCACCCACCTCTTTTGAAGGAGATTAGCAGCTGGTTGTTTTTTTGAGTTGATTTATAGCTTTGTCACCCTATAAATAATCATTGGGGCCACTAATTTGTTTGCTATATGCAAATCACCTAGGTGAGCATATTAAAGATGAGGCTGGACAGGTATCAAATATAATTCAGAATGAGCCAGGAAGGACTGGGATGTTTGATGATTGATTGGGCCAGTAAAAAGAAAATGAACAAGAAGGATTGATTTACAGGCAGAGATTTTGAATCAGTCCTCGCTGCACGCAAAATAGAAAACTCAGTCAATGTGCTGCCCAGAAAAGTGGCAAACTCAGCAAGTGGGAACTATCACCAGAGGACTGAGAAAGTGGGAGCAACTTTGTCTGGGAGACTTTGTCCACTTAAGGAATAGACGTATTTTCTTTTTGAAGAAGCTTACCAAAAAAAATTGACTGTGGAGACAATTAAGATGATTCAGTGACCTGGGAACAGTGCTGTCAAAAAGCATTCTGGCTTTGTTGGAAATGATCCGACTTTTGTACTATGTTCTCTCTATTGAGACTTCTGCCAACTGGTCCGTGCCTCTTCTTGGAGATGGACTTGCTATATATTGCCTTTTTTCTTGCCCCTGAGCTTTTGTTCATACCATACCCCCTACTAGAAATATTTCCCTGCCCTTGCTTTCCTCCATCCCACCCCTGACCTGCTACGTACAGTTCATACAAAAAAAATCAGAGGCCAAGTTCCTCAATATATCTTAGGAAATGGGGAACCAGAGAAATAAAACAACTTCTCATAGGATTATAGATTTAGAGTGGAGACATGTCCACAACCTTCATTTTACAGATGAGAAAATAAGTCAAGGTCACATGCTAGTAAAAGGTGAAGCTGGGATGTGAACCCAGTGTTCTGAGTCCAACTTCATTGCTTTTTATACCATGTCATACTTTCTCTGTCTTTAGCCCCATGCTAAGCACTGGGGATAGAACATAGATGTACCTGATGTGGTCCTTGCCCTCAAGAAACTAACAAATTAGAAATTCATGGAAATTCATAGATAACTAAAGTTAAATAGGACTTCTGGCATTGTCTAGTCTCAATTCTTTTTTTTTCTTTTTTTTTTGTTTTAATTTAAATTTATTTATTTGACATATTTAGTTTCCAGCATTGATTTTCACAATAGTTTGAATTACAAATTTTCTCCCCATTTCTACCCTCCCCCCCACTCCAAGATGGCGTATATTCTGGTTGCCCTGTTCCCCAGTCAGCCCTCCCCTCTATCACCCCCCTCCCCTCTCATCCCCTTTTCCCTTCCTTTCTTGTAGGGCAAGATAAATTTCTACGCCCCATTGCCTGTGTATCTTATTTTTTAATTGCATGCAAAAACTTTTTTTTTTTGTTTTTGAACATCTGATTTTAAGCCTTTGAGTTCCAAATTCTCTCCCCTCTTCCCTTCCCACCCACCCTCCCTAAGAAGTCGAGCAATTCAACCTAGGCCACATGTGTATCATTATGTATAACCCTTCCACAATACTCATGTTGTGAAAGGCTAACTACATTTTGCTCCTTCCCAACCCATCCCGCTTTATTGAATTTTCTCCCTTGACCCTGTCCCCTTTCCAAAGTGTTTGTTTTTGATTACCTCCACCCCCATCTGCCCTCCCCTCCATCATCCCACGCCTTTTATTTTTTTTTATCTTCCTCCCTCTTCTTTCCTGTGGGGTAAGATACACAACAGAGTATGTATGGTATTCCCTCCTCAGGCCAAATCTGATGAGCGCAAGGTTCACTCATTCCCCCCTCACCTGCCCTCTCCCCTCCTCCCACAGAACTGCTTCCTCTTGCCATCTTTATGTGAGATAATCCACCCCATTCTATCTCTCCCTATCTCCCTCTCTCAGTATGTTGCTCTCTCATCCCTTAATTTGATTTTATTTCTGTTAGATATCTTCCCTTCATCTTCAACTCACCCTGTGTCACACATATATATACACATAAATATATACATACATACACATTCACTTATATATATACATAAACATATATATATATATATATGCATATTCCCTTCAGCTACCCTAATACTGAGGTCTCATGAATCATACACATGCTCTTTCCATGTAGGAATGTAAACAAAACAGTTCAACTTTAGTAAGTCCCTTGCAATTTCTGTTTCTTGATTACCTTTTCATGCTTCTCTTGATTCTTATGTTTGAAAGTCAAATTTTCTATTCAGTTCTGGTCTTTTCATTGAGAAAGCTTGAAAGTCCTCTATTTTATTGAAAATCCATATTTTGCCTTGGAGCATGATACTCAGTTTTGCTGGGTAGGTGATTCGAGGTTTTAATCCTAGCTCCATTGACCTCCGGAATATCGCATTCCAAGCCCTTCGATCTCTTAATGTAGAAGCTGCCAGATCCTGGGTTATTCTGATTGGGTTTCCACAATACTCAAACTGTTTCTTTCTGGCTGCTTGCAGTATTTTCTCCTTGATCTGGGAGCTCTGGAATTTGGCAACAATATTCCTAGGAGATTTCTTTTTGGGATCTATTTGAGGAGGCGATCGATGGATTCTTTCAATTTCTATTTTGCCCCGTGGCTCTAGAATATCGGGGCAGTTCTCCTTGATAATTTCTTGAAAGATGATATCTAGGCTCTTTTTTTGATCATGGCTTTCAGGTAGTCCAATTATTTTTAAATTATCTCTCCTGGATCTATTTTCCAGGTCAGTGGTTTTTCCAAGGAGATATTTCACATTGTCTTCCATTTTTTCATTCCTTTGGTTCTGTTTTATAATATTCTGATTTCTCATAAAGTCACTAGCTTCCACTTGCTCCAATCTAATTTTTAAAGTAGTATTTTCTTCAGTGGTCTTTTGGACCTCCTTTTCCATTTGGCTAATTCTGCCTTTCAAGGCATTCTTCTCCTCATTGGCTTTTTGGAGCTCTTTTGCCATTTGAGTTAATCTATTTTTTAAGGTGTTGTTTTCTTCAGTGTATTTTTCAGTGTTTTTTTGGGTCTCCTTTAGCAAGTCATTGACTTGTTTTTCATGGTTTTCTTGCATCCTTCTCATTTCTCTTCCCAATTTTTCCTCTACTTCTCTAACTTGCTTTTCCAAATCCTTTTTGAGCTCTTCCATGGCCTGGTACCAGTTCATGTTTTTCTTGGAGGTTTCTGTTGTAGGCTCTTTGACTTTATTAATTTCTTCTGTCTGTATGTTTTGGTCTTCTTTGTCAGCAAAGAAAGAATGCAGAGTCTGAGCCTGAATCTCGGTGCGTTTTCGCTGCCTGGCCATAATCCCAGCCAACTAACTTGACCTTTGAGTTTTTCAGTGGGTTATGACTGCTTGTAGACTACAGAGTTCTATGTTCCACGTTTTGGGGGTAGGTGCCAGCTCTGCCACACTAGCACTGCTCCTTCCCCAAGAACCCCCAACCCGAACTGGGCTCAGATCTTCGGCAGGCTGTGCACCCCTGCTCTGATCCGCCACTTAATTCCTCCCACCAGGTGGGCCTGGAGCCCGAAGCAGCAGCAGCCGTAGCTGCCACACCTCCGCTGCCCCCGGGGCTGGAAGCCGAACCGCGAACTCCTTCCACTCCCGCAGCTTTTCCCACTAACCTTCTCAGCAGTCTTTGGTGTTTGTGGTTTGAGAAGTCTTGTAACTGCCGCAGCTCACTGAATCAGGGCGCTAGGGCCCCCTCCGCCTGGCTTCTGGTCTGGATGGTCCACGCCGCTCAGACTGGGCTCTGCGCCACTCCGTTCCCAGCTCCCAGCTCCCAGCTCCGAGCTCCGTGTGGGATAGACCTCGCCCAGAGACCATCCAGGCTGTCCTGGGCTGGAGCCCTGCTTCCCTCTGCTGTTCTGTGGGTTCTGCCGTTCTAGAATTGGTTCAGAGCCATTTTTATAGGTTTTTGGAGGGGCTCGGCAGGGAGCTCAGGCTGGTCCCTGCTTTCCAGCCGCCATCTAGTCTCAATTCTTTACTATTAGAGAAGAGGAAAGTGAAGCCCAAATTCATGGGCCTGGAGATAAGACATCCATACTCCAGCAAAAATATCTCTTTTCAAAATGGTCACTCCTTTCAATAGTACAATTGGCAACCCATCCACATCTTCTTAGCCTGTGTTATTCATATCAAAGGCCTCCATTAAATTCTCCATGAAAGTTCACTGAACTTTCCAGAGACCTTTCTGTAATGGCAAGCAGGGTAGGAATTTTTGCTGTTTTTTCTTTGGAGTGTTTCTCAGCACTAAGGCAATCAAGTGCCTTTGAGTCTTGCCTTTGTTTCAATCAAGAGTCTTTGATTGAATCAGGAGTCTTTGATGACCAGCTTAAGTCACAGGAAGGCCCAAGTCACATGGGTTTGAATCACATGGTTGTGTTGCCCTCTGACCCTGAAGAAGTGTATATATACTCTGAGGTTAGCATTTTTCTTGGAGCTCGCTCATTGGAAGAGTGTTTGTGTGATTTCACCAGATGAGACTCTGGGCAGCCATTAAGGAGCCCCTCTGCCTTTGAAAACCCAGATGTTGGTGCTTCTCTCTCTGGTAAGTGTGTATGTATTGCTATGGTCAGACAGTTAGAAGCCTGTATGTTGATTGGTGTTTATTTGCTCTGTTTATATAATTTCTGCTTACAATTTCTGTTGGTGTTTTCTCTGAAGTTCAGGGTGCTGGCTTTCCCCCCCCCCAAACTAAGTGAATGATATATGTATGTTCAATGAAAGTGAGATTGTTAACCTCTTAAAGTTGCTTTCCTTAGAAAAGCAGATCAAAGAATTGGCACTAGCAGCCTTCCTGTGTGCTGGTGTTATTGGCCTTACATAGCCACAGTAGCTACAAGTGATGTTGTTGCACTTTCCCAAAGTCTTTTAAAATTATGTGAATAACAGTGTAAACTTGGACTGTCCATTGACATCTGAAAGTTATATGACTAGTCCATTAATGTTTTCTATCTTACATAAGATCATAGATTTAGAATTGGATAGAAAGCCATCAAGTCCAAACCCTTCTTTTTAGAGAAGGAAACTGAGTCTGAGAAAAGTTAAGTGATTTGCCCAGTCACATAGTTAGTAAGTATCTGAATCAGGATTTAAACTTAGGTCTTCCTGACTCCAAGTCCAATCCCCACTATGCCACCTAGGTACCTCAACTCGATGCTATCTTTTTTAATACTTCTTATACATATTTCATTATTGGTGATAGGTTGCATTCTACTTACCAACTCTCCATTTTCCATCAGTAGCTCTGCTTGATTTTGACCCCAAGAACATCATGCCTCCTTCATTTGAAATCTCAGCACTATGCTGATTAACTAAGTTTTTGATGGTAACACCTTCATAACTCCCTCGGCTTCCTTCCTCCTCAGATTGGAAGGCTGGAGGGTGGAGCACTAAACTCCTCCCAAAGCCTTCCTTTACAGGGGCTGGAATTTGAACTTTCCATTTTCCGTCAGCAGCTCTTCTTGCAGAACATCATACCCCTTGCACCAGGTCCTCCCTGCTCCCCATGGCCCCCTGCCCTCTATTTTCAGCTTCCTTTGGTATGTTATCTTCCCCCATTAGACTGCAAGCTTCAGAAGGGCAAGAACTGTTTTTATTTTTCTTATTTGTATCCCCAGTACTTAGCACAGTGCCTGGCACATAGTAGGGACTTAACAAATGTTTATTGAATTGAATTCTACTTATGCTCTCCATATCTCTCCATTGTCCTTTGGGTCACCACAACTTTGATTCTTTAGCTATTTTGACACTGGCATTTAAAAGATGAGTTTTAGTTTCAAAGAACAGTTCAGAACTATTGAAAGCCATGCCCAACATCCCAACTGCAATCTATATCACTCTTTCTTCTTATCAGTTTTGGTCCCAGATAATTGTCTGTCATTCCTATTCAAACATATGTACTTATATATCAGCTCAGGACAACTAGATAGCACCGTGAATAGAGTGCTGGACCTGGAATCAGGAAGATCCAAGTTCAAATCTAGCCTCAGATACTTACTAGCTATGTGACCCTGGGTAAGTCATTTAATCTCTGTCTGCCTCAGTTTCCTTATCTGTAAAATGAAGATAATAATACCACTTACCTCACAGGGTTGTTTTGAGAATAAAATGAGATAATATATGTAAAGCACTGTGCAAATCTTAAAGCACTATTTAAAGGCTAGTCATCATTATTATTAACCTAGTAGGCTATTCAACCAATCACATGTTACAGTCTAACACTAGCCTTTCTTCATCCATGCTTCCTATGTGGATTGTTTCAGTTCTCCAACCTCATGTTACAGTCTAACACCAGCTTTTCTTCATCCACTTGTTTTTTCCCATGTGGATTGTTTCAGTTCTCCATTTTGTCATTTTTTATCTCATTTAGGAGGCTCTTGCAATTAATCTGGGACCTGATACAACTAGCACAATGTCATATGCAAACATCGGCATCTGGAAATCAGTCTTCCATTTGAATTCCTGAAAGTTTCACTTCTCACAGACTCAGTTCTCTCACTTCTCAAACAGAGGATTAGACTAAACCAGCTCTAAGTCAACTTTCTGTTCTTTAGTTATATAATCTCTATTTTTATTGGGCATCTATTACATCTATTACATTCCCAGATTTTGAGAAAGATAGATGAACATAGGATATGAGACATAGTCTCTGCCTACAAAGATCCTATGGACACATCAGAGAGGAAATATTTATATGCAAAATATCATAAAAGAGTACAATAATGGGATTAAATGCTAAAATGTAGACAGTCAACGCAATAAGAGTTCAATGAGAAATCACTGTGGTCTGGTGAAAATTGAGAAAGCCTTACAGAGGAAGCACGGTTTGGGAAGACAGATGGGATTTGAACAAAGAGGACTGGAGAGGGCATTTAAGATAGGGAAAATGGGATGTGCAGAGATGAGAAGGCCCTTATAAGCATATAATGTCATACATATGTTTGGTACTTAACACTTTATAGCTATCTGAGCCTCACAACCTCCCTGTGAGGTAGGCAGAATATTATTATCCTCATTTTTATGGACAGTGAACCTTTGCCACAGTGTCAATAACTTACTCAAGGTCACAGCAGGTCAGTGATAGAACCAGGAAGTGAACCTATGTCTCCTGACTCTTAAGAGTGATGCCCATTAGCCCTTTCAAAGCAAATGTGCACTACCCAATCAGCTGACACCTAATTCATGAAAACTGTGTGACTCAAGGGAAAAAATACAGGATTTGAGGTCAGAGGACCAGGGTCAAATCATAACTCTGATACTCACTATCTGTGTGACCTTACTCAGCCAAACCTCTCTGGGACTCAGTTTCCTACAATGCAAAATGAAGAAGTTGAAGTAGATTAACTCTGAAGTCTCTTCCAGCTCTAAATATATGACCCTATGATATCAAAAAGGAAAGGCAACTCAATGATACAAAGAAAAACTTACCTTACTATCTAAAGTAAAACAGGTAGAGACAAAAGGAAGTAAATCAAATGGTCTCAAATAAATGTAATGCATACATAACATACATACATACACATGTGTATATATAAAATACATGTTCATATAATTAACTTTCAAATACTTTAGTCTTTGGTTTTGTTTTGCTAAATTTGGAGATTGGAGAGATAAATACACTTATTGTGGACAGATACTTCTGTTCCATTGAGGCAAATGTGCTAAGCATCACTATGATCAGAACAAGGTGATCTGGACTGCAATTGAGAGTGCTTTAGCAAGCTGGTATTTACAATATTATTTCTGCATGCCTGAGTCAGCGAGAGTGATCCACTTTTTAGTCTTATTCTGCTTAGAGTCATTAATTGATTCCATGAAAAGACAATGTTAGGTGAAAGAATGTGACAGGGGGGAGCAGTTTCATAGGAACGATGTTATAAATGGGTGATTGGCCAAATGACATTAGAAGGCTTTTATAACTTCATGGTGGAGCTTGGCTATGATATGCTAACATAATGTAATAAGATTGAGACAACCTTATTTGGAGGATGCCTGTCCAAAGAATCAAATTAAATGTCAAGAAATAGTCTGTTACTTCTTTTTCAATTTTTATTTCTCATATCATTTATTGGAATTATCCTAGCAGTCCACTACCATTTGCATTCAGTGCCCATACCTCTTTCCTTCTACACACTTTTCCTCCTTTTCAAGGCATACCTCCAAAACCCCTGCCTTTCCTGCTAGGTACCCAGTGCCCTCATGTGGCCAGAAGCTACTTCTCTCAAGAACAAAAGCATCTGGAAACTTCATTCACTGGCAACAACTCAAGATAGTATTCCTCCCCATAGGATTTATATTTTAAAACAATAGCCCAAAGAAACCAATGCTCAAGCTAAAGGAATGGCTTTTTATTGGTGAAACATCAGTCATCATGGCAGACTAACAGGGAAGACATTTTTGGATAATGTAGGGATATGGGGAATCTCTCAAAATCACACCCTGAAGGCAACCATACACTCTCTAAGAAAGACCAACCTTGCTCTTTATGATTCAGTTATAGGTACATAAATGGTGCTTTGTTCCAATGTGTCATTTATGCCACAGCAAATCTTAAAGAAAGCCTATTGAAGTTATATGTCTTAGACCAAGCAAATGTTGGCCCCAAATACAAGTTCAATTCCTGGGGATATTGAACCAATGAGGCACATGATGATAATAATGATGATGATGATAATAATAATATCCTTTTACTAAATGCAAACACTCAGCAAGGATACCTGGTACAGCTCTTCATGTCACTGCCTATAGGGACACACCTATATCAATAACAACAGTCTGTGAGGGAGTAAATGATCCTTCAAATCTGAAGAGTTAAACTTCTTTTTTGATATTGGTTTATATAAGATTCCCCCAAAAGGCATTTATTTAGTTTATCCCTATTCTAGGTATCCACGACTAAAGATTAATTATGACCTGTTCTTAAAATCATTACTGCCTTGAAACCTGATCAACCTCCTCAGGGTCTGAAGCATAGGCAAAACAAATCATGTCTAGGATGTTCCATCCTTTGATCTTAGTCCTATCATGACCACCATATTTTATGCCTAAAAGTAAATAACCCAGACTTTGGTTCTAAGTGTGAGCAAAATAAATACCCAAGGGGAAAGGCGCACAGGGCACACTCCCAACAAAGGGCAGGGGGAGTAATTACAGGCAAAGCCACAACAACCCCCAAAGTCAGAGCAGTTGCATTATCCTGAAATCATAAGCTGTAGGCTGGTCAGAAGGTTACCACGAAACAAGGGGCCATAGAGCAAGAGGATGACAACCAGGAACAGAGAACCAGTCACCAGTACCAAAAGGATTCAAAATATGTCTCTGCTTCCAAGCTTTAGAGATGGAGTTGAGCTCAGTGGAAAACCAGTAGACGACCCCAAGCCCACAACAGGCAGTGCTACCTACAAACCAAGTACCAGAGCAGTTCAGAATGTAAATTCTCATAGCGGGACTTTCAGGTGGGCAAAGTGGCAAGGAAAGGATAACCCTCAGGGAGGTCAGAGACCTTTTCATAAAGGAGATTGACAGCAGTAAGCCTAGTCTTAACATATAACTAGGTCCTACCCATCCTATAAGTTCATAAATGCTGTGAGGGTACAAATCTCAGCAAAGGACCCAGGAATACAGCTCTAATGGATGTTAATAATTCAGGATAGCTTAGGCAAATCAGGATGCTTCCAATGAACTTCTCCCACCATAATGGAATAGGTCAATTAAATAACAACTAGAATTGGCAACAACCCCTACATATATATATATATATATATATATATATCCACACTATATGTTCAAGCTTATAACTCTTGTAGAGGAATAATACCACTGCTTGTCCTCCCACTTTTATTTAGCTAATGCTTGTCCCCTATGTTGACTTCCCCAAAACTTCCCACCATTTCCATGAAGCCTCCATGTCTAACCTCAGTAGGATCCCTAAGGAAGACGGCCACTTGACTTCCTATGTGTGAACCCCATCTTTCACCCAATAAATTGTCACCTAGGCTAAGGGTCTCTGATGCCTCCGATGCTTCCCATCATTTTCATGTCAATTCCTTGTCTAATCTCAGTAGGATCCTCAAGGATGATGGTTACCTGACTTCCTATGTCTGACCCCACCTTTCCCCAACCTGGGGAAATCATCTGGGTGTAAGGGCAAGCAAAGTGGGATTTTTTTTGCTGTTTTCTCTTTTGGAGTTCTTCTCAGTACTAAGCCAATCAAGTGCATTTGATTGAGTCTTGTCTTTGATTGAATCAAGAGTCCTTGATTGAATCAAGAGTCTTTGATTGGATCAAGAGCCTTTGATTGCAAACAGTATATATTGCTTGGAGAAAGAGAAGTGATCCTGAGCAGGCTGGGGGAACTTGCTTGTGGGGAGGCCTAATGGAAAGAATGTTTGTGATGTCAGTGCCTTGTTTGTTGATCTGTGTTATTTCTCAGACAGAAGCCCTGTCTGTTGATCTATGTTAACGTGTTAATCTGTTAATGTTTTGATCTGTGTTAATGATGGTGCTGGTAATGCGTGTAAATGTTGTTGTAGCCCTCTTAAGCTTTGCTTTCCCAGAAACAGAAGCTGTAGGAAGGAACAGGGAGAGCTTGGAGTGGAGCCGTCCTCATAAGCTGAGACGAGGAGCAGGAGCAGAGAGCTGCCTGCTAGTGAACTCAGGCAAGAGCTGGGAATGGTTGGCCTATAGAGAAGGAAGGGGTTTGGAAGTCAGCCCCAAGATGAAAGAGGACTTTAGTTGGACATTCCATGTTGATTGAAGAGATTGTAACTTACTGTGACCTAGGGGTGGACAGTGTTTGTATTTTTTGCTACCCTTTAAGGATGATAAGTTGTGCTAAGGAAGACCCTGGCCTGGGACCCCCTGATTGTATAAACAAGTATTTTGGGGAATGCTACTGAATGCAATGATATATGCCATGTGTCATATGACATACTGAGTGTTATAAGATATATATGTACATACATATGTATATATATGTACACATATTATTGAATGATATGTTTTACTTAAGGTTATTGCTATGAATGTCTTGCTTTATTGAACAATGTTTAATTCTGAATAAATAGAGTTCATTATGCTATGTAATTAGACCGTTAAAATTATTCATAGCAGCAGTCCTCAGATGTGCTGCTGTGATTAGCATTACACTGGGCATAAGGTCTCTTTGGTTTGATGTTATTCTAGGCTGAGCCTAGACCAGGCTAGTACCTTGGTTGTTTATGTTCAATATTGGAATGAAACAAGAAGATAGGTCATTCTGCAGTCAAAGAAGGACAGTTACTTAACTATATACACAAGGCTATGCACTGAAGATATAAGTTGATTCAGTTAAGCAAAGCTTCCTTGCCAAAAAGGGCCATTCTATCTTAGCATAACAGCCTACCTGGATGGAGTTCCGTGTGGTTGTTTTGAACTTGAGCAACCAGGAAGTAATTTCAACAGCCTGAATCTTCAGTCCTCTTAGCCAACCAAGCCTCTAGAATAGTTTCAAGATCTTTTAAGAAAAAACAATCCTAACTTGTATGGGGATAAAGGTTGGGATGTTGCTTCTACTATAGATAATAACTGAATGAGTTTGGGAAGTTTGGCCCCACCCCACCCCCAAAATCTTTAAATAAGAGCTTTAAGGGAGTTCACAAAGGCTAAGCAAGTGATAATATTAAAGCCAATCAGTAGTATATAGCCAGTCAAAACCTCCCGACTTTTTCAAATAAGCTCTCGCTAGCTTGCTTCTTGATCTGAAACTTTTGGGAAGGAATTGGCCCTTCGAAGGCCAACCCTGCCTGATTTTCACTCAAACCCTCCAGAACAGTGATACAGATCTCTTAATCCAATTGTATGGGGCATCAGAAGAACCCTGCAAGAGGAGTTAATTGGCTAAATAACTTGGTTAACTGCTCCAATTTAAGAAATTCAACATCCGTAAGTAAATCAGTATCTGCCCCACCACTACCCCCAGTTTCAGTTGCCCATACACAAAACACTCAAACAAATGTCCTTTTCTTTCTGGCAATATTTATTTCTTAAATTTAACGTTATTTTTTTTCAATATTCAAAAATCTACTTTCCTTCCCATCTGCTCCGCCTCATGGGAAAATAAAATAAATAACAAAACACTTGTAACAACTATACATAGTTAAGCAAAAAAAAAATTCTCAATAGCCTTGTGCAAAAAAATATATGTCTCATTCCTCACCTTGAGTACATAATTTCTTTGTCAGAAGCAGGGTAGTATGCGTCATCATTTGTTCTCTGGAATCATAGTGGATCATTAGATTGATCAGAGTTCTTAAGTCTTTTAAAGCTGCTGTCCTTACAATGTTGTTATTGTATAAACTGTTCTCATGAGTATGCCCACTTCATTCTGCATCAGTTCATATAATTCCTCCCAGGTCTCTATGAAATTTTTCACCATTTCTTATAGGGAAGGGAAAGGAATAAGCATTTATTAAGTACTCATTATTTGCCAGGCACTATGCTAAGTGCTTTACAATCATTGCCTCATTTGATCCTCACAACTACACTGGGAGCTAGGGGCTATTATTATCCCCGTTTTACTGTTGAGGAAACTAAGGCAGACAGAAATTAAGAGACAGGATTTGAACACAAGTCTTCCTGATGCCAGGCCCAGTTCTCTATCTACTGCACTACCTATCTGCTTCTGTGCCACCTTGAGGCTCTTTTGGCACCATAGAATTCTATTAAATTCATACAGTAGGATTGCTCAGTCATTGCCCAGTGGATGAGCACTCCATTATAGTTTCCAGTTTTGTGTCACCACAAAAGAGATGCTATACAGGTTTTTGTACATATAGTCCTTTTCTTTCTTTGACATTTTTAGAGGTATAAGCTTCTGGCAATATCTAGACTGGCAGCAGCTGATATCTTTCCATGAAAATTATTTAAGCCCTTCCAGTTCACCATTTCCTGTCAGAACAGGCCATGGGATAGTGATTAGATACATCCTTCTGTACCCAGTCTTTGGGGAAGGTCAAGACTGGGGCCAAGACTAACGGGAAGAACCAGCACTCAAGGAATCTTCCTCATTCCAGGCTCTAACACTTCTCCTGAATTTCTTCTCTAAAAGCAAAATTTCCTGGATAATAAGGTTAAATTAAATGATTAAATGCACCCAGAAGCAGGCTTGGGGGAAATGAAGACCCTCCCATTTTTAACTGGGCTGTCACAAAATCCATTAATTGGCCTTCTTACTTCTGTGCACAGCCAACTTGCTTGGCCTCGTGTAATGTCATTTTTGTTCATTTAGCAGCCAGGCAAAGAACAATAAAGAGGATCTTATTTTTACCCCTCCCCTTGTTCCTTCTCCTGACAAACCCATCAGACCAACCTCTCTGCTTTGGCAGGGCTGTATACTTTTCCTATAAATTGACTCCATTTCACGGAGCCGATAATTCCTGTGCCACCAAATAATAGAGACCAGAATCAGGCCCCATTCTACTTTCCTCCACACTGTCATCCCTTGTCCTTGCAAATCGTAAGCCCAATGTCAATCTCTCACCAATCCTGCCAGCTGCCACCACACGTCTTTGGCCAGGACACAATGTCCCCCAAGTGAAAGTTCATAATCTGGAGAAATCGAATCAATAAGGCAGGTAATGTTTTAAAACCTCTCACTATGCACACTCAATAAAAATATATAGGCATTTATAGTAGTCAAATTAACTGCAAAAGACAAATGAAGAAGGAAGAACTGATAAATAGAAGTATATATAGATTCATTTCATATATATATACACACACACACACATATTTGTTTTTAAAGGTAGCCATCAGGGTGGAGAGGGAAGAACAAAAAGGAAGAAAGAAAGGAATTTACATGAAAATTTAATTATATATTTAAAAGGAATAGCAAGTTGAATACAATAGATTTTCATTTTAACGTACAATCATCTTTTTTATTATATTATGTTATGGAAAAGCTTATTTTATTCCATAGGTTAAAAATAAAATATGTGTGCATATATACATATAAATACACATATAAATATGTACATGTGTATGTGTGTATATATGTGTGTGTATGTGCATATGCATTGGTAATTAAGGTGGGCTTTTAACACTTATTCAATCAAGTGCCCTTGAAGAGTTTGGCCTTTGTTTCCTTGATTAAATTAGGAGTCCTTGATGATCTCCTTGCCTCAAGGGCAAGCCTAGTTTGCATGGGTTTAAGGGACATGTTTGTGACATCAGAGGCTTTTAGACCATGTGGGTTTAAGTTGAATTTTTGTGACACCTTAAGGTCATGTGGGTGAGTCACACATGTGACTCACCTTTGACCCTGAACAAGATATATAAATCCAGAGTTTGGCATTCTCCCTGGGGTCTCTGAGCCACAGGAGGAGTGGCGCACGACTCTGGGCCAGCCGTTGTCGAGCTCCCCAACTCGTGAACTCAGATGTTGATGCTTTTTGGTAACTATGGATTATATTTGGTCTGTTCATAACGTATCTTTGTAATTTTTTTGTATTTGCTCTGAAGTTAAGGGTGCTGGCTTTTTCTCCTGAACCAGTTAAGTGAATGATATTTGTATGTTGGATTGAAATAAGATTGTTAACCCCTTAACACTGCTTTCCTTAGTAAAGCAGATCAAAAGAACCTGTGCTGGCAGCATTCTTGGGCTTGTGTTGGTCTTTCACCCCTATAGCAGATGCTACTGAATTACTGCAACAGCATATATATACGTGTGTGTGTGTGTGTGTGTGTGTGTGTGTGTGTGTGTGTGTGTGTGATCCCTTCTTATAGGGACTAATAACAGTAGCATGGTACAGGAATAATCAGTTCAACAACTCAGAAGTGCTATCCTGCCTTCTTTATGCAAATTAATGTAAAATTTCCCCAAAAGACATTGACATATTTGTGGTCTGATTTTCCATGAGCATGGGCTATGCACTTGAAATCATCAATGTGTGTGGCCTAAGCAGCCTTTTAGGACCCAAGGCCTAGATGAAACAAATAAAATTACCGGCAGTTTGAGAGAAGCAATGTTGAATAATGGCTAGAAAATCAGGAAGAGATGAATTCTAATCCCTCTTCTGATAATTACTCATTTAACTTCTCTGAACCTGAGTTTACTCATCCATAAAACACGGATAATCATAGTATCTACCTCACAGGACTGTCCTGAGGATTAAATGAAATTTTACATATATATATATATGTATATGTGCATGTGTGTGTGTGTGTGTGTGTGTGTGTGTGTGCGTATGAAACATTAATGAGCTCTATGCCATTCAAGTGCTATATAAATGTGAGTTCTTGTTATTTTTGTTACCAATGATACCACAAATCTTTGAAGTACCGTACAAAATGACTATATATTTTGAGGCTTGTCTACAATGGTGAGAACCATGGAATTTAATTTTTCCATGGGTTATTTTCAATAAACATACTCTTAGGAGAAGGAGCTACATATCTGATTGATCTATCCCTGACATGACTTTATTCTGACATCCAGAAACCAACTCATCTATCTATATCCTCAAGTTTTGAAAGAGCTAAAAAAAAAAGGACAGAGCCATGAAATATAGAGAAATATGGCTTAGTGGCTACTATGATTATGTCAGCCCACAGAATAAATGGAATCCTCTCCTCTGGGGGGACCCAAGGAGACCTAGCCACTCCTTGAAAGAAATTCTTCCTTCATCTTATACCAGAGGGAGTGAGCATTCATGGCCCAGGCCCATGTTGAACAGAGATAACGCATCTCCAGAAGCAATTCCCCTTTATTTCCAGCAACGACTTTTAGCTGCAAAACAGCTTGGGTTTGGATTAAGCAACAAGAGTGACTGACTGTCAACACGGCGAAGCGAGCTGCCTAATCTACTCAACTGCACATCTCGGGCTTGAAAAACTCCCGTGGAGCACTCGGAACTGTCAAGAATATTTTCTTCTGACGTGAAAACCCAATTTCCCCCCTTTCAAAGGGAAGTCGTAACACACCAGTCTATTCAAGATGGGAAGCCTGCAGCCTCCCAGAAGAGCAACTTCACCATGGATAAAAAGACCAGCTAAGCTGGTCAGTCTCCTTAACAGCCCCAGATAGGAGCTAGATTTCCCAATCTACTTCCAGTATACCATTTCTGCTCTTTCCTCCAGCCTCAACACTCTTTGAAGTTTAATGGACAGACTAGGTGTGTGTGAGAGAGAAAGAGATGATTACATATGTATATGTGTGTATATGTGTATATATATGCATATATACATATGCATACATATATAACACACATGTATATGTGTATATATATAAATAGCCTATTTTAAAGCCCTTTGAACTTCAAAGAATGCTAGAGATACATACGTATATTTAAGTACGTACACATGTATTTATACATATTCATTTACAAGTAGATACAGACATACATCTACATGTGTGTTTGCCTAAATATTCCCCTCAGGATAGCTTGCCATTCCCTTTAAGGAAAAAAAAACCATTTCAGGCCAGAAATAATGATAGTAATACAATGTTAGCTGGGTTCAAAAACTTTTTGTGTGTTAGAAGCACATTTTAGTTTCCCAAAGCATTGAGAGCACCAAAAGGGACGTGAGAAGTTAACGCTGATGACTGAGTGTTGTGTTGGCATACTTAAGGAGAAATACCTACTTCTGAGCCGCAGGGAGGGCACCATGATGAGAAAATCATCATCAGGCTCCTTACCTTTTGGGTAATAAGCACCCTATGAGATAGCTGTAAAATGTTAAGGCTAGTAGACACTCCATTGATAATTCAGATAATTTAATCTAATTCTTTGATTTTGCAAAGGAAGAGATTAGGAGTCAATGTGGCTAAATGATGTGTCAAAGGTCACGCCTGACTAGTAGCAGAGCTGTTATGAGAACCTAAGCCTCACATCTCTTTAACAATGTTCTTGCCACGACGCCACGCTGCTGCTCTCATTTCTCTGAAGCCCTCCCCAACATTTTCCTTTTCCCCCTTCTCTGTTCCTTCATTTTCACCCCCACTACAGGGTGATTTCTTTTGCCTTATTTTTTCAATTCAGTAATTGTCAAGAACCTGCTATATACAAAGCACTACACTTGGTGCTGGGGAGATACAAAGTTTAAATAAGATAGGCATGCTGCTCCCATGGAGATTCAGTCTAGTAGAGGGGGATAATACATATACAGATGCAATAATATATTAGTTCATTAGAAAAATGAGAAGTTCTTTATGAGAACAGCATCATGTGGTGGATGGAGAGCTGTTCCTTGCACATGGGAAAATCTGAGTATTGATTATGGACTTTCTACACTGTTACGTGCTTTCTACGCTGTTAAGTTGTAGGTCCTAAGGAGATTAAAAAATAGAAAGAAAGGTCTCAGATACATTAAACTATCAAAAGCAGCTTGTTTATAGTAGCAAAGGACTAGAAATAAACTATATGTCTACCAGTTGAAGAATGGCTAAACATACTGGGCATATTAATGTAATTGAATATTAGTGTTTTATAATAGATAATGCATATGAAGAATATAGAAAAAGCAAAGGAAGATATATAAACTGACACCAACCTATTGCCAAGACTTCTCATTTCTTCCTTCATGACATTTCTTATACATACATTTCCCTTCTTTCCACTTACCCACTCAGGTGTAACTCATCAACTCACTCCAAGACTAGTCCAGTTTCACCTCCTGGCTTCCCTAGCTCCCTTCAAGATTCAGTCAAATTGGAAGAGACTTTCAGGAGCCAAAATGGCACAGTAAGGAGTAAATTGCTGTAACTCTCCCATATTCACCTCCAAACAACCACAAAATAGCACCCGCAGAACAAATCCTGGAACAGCAGAACCATCAAAAAGACAGGAAGACACAATCTTTGAGCCCATGAAACTTGCAGGATCAGCAAGAAAGGTTTGTTTCACTTGGGTAAAAGACAAGAGCAGTCCAGAACAGGAAGCATCCCAGCAAGTCATCAGGAAATCCCACCTCAGCAAACCAGTGGGAGAGGCTGAGCCCCAGTGGGGTGGAGCAGGCAAATAACAACACCAGGAACACCCCCCTCATCATAGGCAGGAGAACAGTCAGACTTCAGATCTGAGAACAGCCACATGCCTCAGTGCATCCATGGAAAAACAGGCCAGACCACTGCCCACAGTGGCCAGACCACCGCACGCAGTACCAGTGCCAGAGCAGTGCCAGTGTATCCCTAGGGAAATGCAGAAACACTCCACTAGCCTCGACACTACTGCTATGGTAGTAAGGCTAGGTAAGCTGCCAGTCCCCTGAGGCCTCCAACAGCACCAGCTACCCCCCACCCCTACTACCTCAGCACAGCACCAGACACGAGGGTGGACCTCAAGGCAATATCAATGCAACACTACATAAATAGCCAGGGGCTGCAGCCACTGGTACAAGAAGCCTGAGACAGTGCCCCTTCCACTTCAGTAGCAGAGCTCAAATTTAAAAGGAAAAAGGCCAGAAAAGATGAGCAAACAACAACAACAACAAAAAGAATCTGACCATAGAAACTTATTATGATGACAGAGTAGATCAAGACACAAACTCAGAAGAGGACAACAATGTCAAAATACCTATGGGCAAAACCCCTGAGAAGAATGGTAAGTAGTCTCAAGTTCAGAAAGAACTCATAGAAGAGTTCGAAAAGAACTTAAATATCACATAAGAGAGGTAGAAGAAAAATTGGAAAAAAATGAGAATGATACAAGAGAATAATGGAAAAAACAGTCAACAGCTAGGAAAAAGAAAACAATTGCTTAAAAAGTAGAATTGGCCAAATGGAAAAGAAGATAAAGCCACCAAAGAAAACAACTCATTAAAAATATAATTGGCCAAACAGAAAGGAACATATAAAAGTTAATTGAGGAAAACAACACCTTAGAAGTTAGAATTGGGCAAATAGAAACTAATGACTCTATGAGACATGATGAATCAATCAAACAAATTCAAAAGAATGAAAAAAATGGAAGAAAATGTAAAATACCTCATGGGAAAACAACTAATCAGGAAAATAGATCCAGAAGAGACAAGAATGATTGAACTACCTGAAAACCATAATCAAAAGGAGGACCTGGACAGCATCTTTCAAGAAATTATCTAGGAAAACTGCCCTAATGTCCTGGAATCAGAGGGCAAAATAGTCACTGAAAGAATCCACTGACCACCTCAGGAAAGAAATCGAAAAATGAAAACACCTAGGAACATTATAGCCAATCTATAGCAATACTAGGTCAAGGAAAAAAATACTGCAAGTGGCCAGAAAGAAACAATTCAACTACTGGGGGGCCACAATCAGGATTACACGGGACTTATCAGCTGCAACATTAAAAGATCAGAGGTCATGGAACGTGATTTTCCAGAAGGCAAAGGAGGTAGGACTATAATGAAGAATCTCTTACCCAGTGAAATCAAGCATAATACATCAAGGGGAAAAAATGTCATTCAAATTGTATTATAAAGCAGCAATCATCAAAATTACTTGGTACTGGCTAAGAAATAGAGGGGTAGATCAGTGGAATAGGTTAGGTACACAAGACACACCAGCCAATGATTATAATAATCTACTGTTTGATAGTCAATGATTATAATAATCTACTATTCGATACAGCTTCTGTAATAAGAATTCAGTATTTGACAAAAACTTCTGGGAAAACTGGAACATAGTATGGCAGAAACAGGACATAAACCAACATCTGACACCATATACCAAAATAAAGTCCAAATGGGTACATGATTTATATATGAAGGCTGATACTAAAAAAAATTAGGGGAGCAAGGAATAGTTTATCTGTCAGATTTATGGAGAATGGAGATAGAGAACGTTATGAATGCAAAATGGGTAGTTTTGATTACATTAAATTGAAAAGGTTTTACACAAACAAAGCCAATGCAACCACAATTAGGAGGGAAGCAGAAAACTGGGAAAGAATTTTTACTAGTGTCTCTGATAAAGGCCTCATTTCTAAAATATATAGAGGACTGAGTCAAATTTACAAGAATACAAGTCATTCCCCAATTATTAAATGATCAAAGGATATGAACAGGCAGTTTTCAAAGGAAGAAATTAAGGTTATCTATAGTCATATGAAAAATGCTCTAAATCACTATTGATTAGAAAGATGTAAATCAAAACAACTCTGATCTATCATATCACACCTATCAGATTGGTTAACATGACAAAACAGGAAAATGATAAATGTTGGAGAAGATGTGAGAAAGTTTGGAACACTAATTCATTGTTGGTGGAGCTGCAAGCTGATCCAACCATTCTGGAGAGCAATTTGGAACTATGCCTAAAGGGCTATAGAAATGTTCATACCCTTTGACCCAACAATACCACTTCTATGGCTGTATCCCAAAGAGATCATAAAAAATGGGAAAAGGACCCATATGCACAAAAATATTTATAGCAGCTCTCTTTGTAGTGGCCAAGAACTGGAAATTGAGGGGATGCCCATCAATTGAGGAATAGCTGAACAAGTTGTGGTATATGAATATAATGGAATACTATTGTGCTATAAAAAATGATGAACAGGCAGACTTCGGAAGAACTTGATAAGACTTATGTGAACTAATGCTGAGTGAAATGAGCAGAACCAGGAGAATATTGTACACAGTAGCAGCCACAGTATGCAATGACTGATTTTGATAGACTTGGCCCTTTTCAGCAATGCAAGGACCTAAAACCATTCCAAAGGACTCATGATGGAAAATGCCTTCCACATCCAGAGAAAGAACTATGGAGTCTGAATGCAGAGCAAAGCCAACTATTTCCTTTTTTTATTTTGTTTTGTTTCTTTCTCATGGTTCCTCTCATTCATTATAATTTTTCTATAAAACATGATAAAATGAAAATATGTTTAAAAGGAAAGTATATGTAGAGCCTATAACAGATTGTGTGCCCTCTTGGGGAGAGAAGGGGAGAGAGGAGGAGAAAATTTAAACTTATGGAAGTGAATGTTGAAAACTAAAAGTAAATAAACTAATCATTTTAAATGTCATTCAATGAAATAGAAGGATTTCAAACTTTCATAAGGAGAAGAACAAGATTAAACAAAAAAAAATTTGATCTCCAATATCAAGACCCAAGAGAGGCATAAACAGGTAAAAAGGGAAAAGAAAACATGGGATTCAATAGAGCTAAACTGTTTACATCCCTACATGGGAAGATGATACTTTTAATTCTTAAAAATTAGACCACTAACAGTACAGCTAAAAGGACTCAGAACTCAACAAATACAACCAAAAAATAAACAAAAAAGAAAACAAGGAGGTAAACAGAATATTAGAAAAGTTAGATAGACTTTTGGAGAAAATTGAATGGGAACAGAAAGGAATATACCTTTTTCTGAGCAGCACATGGCACCTACATAAAAAACTGACCATGTATTAGGGCATAAAAACCTCAAAATCAAATGTAGAAAGGCAGAAATATTAAATGTATTCTTTTTGTATCATAATGCAATAAAAATTACATTCAACAAAGGGCAGTGGAAAGATAGATTAAAAATTAGTTGGAAACTAAATCTAATGCTAAAGAATAAGTGCATTAAAGAATAAATCACAGTACCATCAATAACTTCATTAAAGAGAATGACAACAATGAGACAACATCCCAAAATTTATGCAATGCAGCCAAAACAGTATTTAGAGGAAAATTCATTTCTCCAAATTCTTACGTCAAGAAAATAGAGAAAGAACAGATTGATGAAGTAGGCATGCAACTAAAAAAACTAGAAGAAGAACAAATTAAAAATACACAATTGAACACCAAATTGGAAATCCTGAAAATCAAAGGTAAGATTAATAAAGGTGAAAATAAAAAAGCTATTAAGCTAATAAATAAAACTAAGAGCTGGTTCTATGAAAAAACCAAGAAGATACATAAGCCATTGGTTAATTTGATTTAAAAGAAAAAGAAAAAAGAAAATCAAATATCCAGTATCAAAAATGTAAAGGGTGAAATTACCACCAGTGAAGAAGAAATTAAAGCAATTATTAGGAAATATTTTGCCCAATTTTATGCCAATAAACCTGACAATGTGAGAGAAATTTATGAATGTTTGTGAAAATATAAATTACCCAGATCGGGATTAATTAATTAACAGATCAGGAAATACAATGCCTAAAAAACCCATCTTAGAAAAAGAAATTGAACAAACCATTAATGAACTCTTTAAGAAAAAATTCCCAGGGCCAGATGGAGTCACAAGTGAATTCTATCAAGTATTTGAGGAACAATTAATTCTAATACTATATAAACTATTTGGAAAAATAGGCAAAGAAAGAGTCCTACCAAACTCCTTTTATGACACAAATGTAGTGCTGATACCTAAACCTGGAAGAGCTAAAATAGAGAAAGAAGATTATAGGCCAATTTCCCTAATAAATATTAATGCAAAAATTTTGAACCAAATTCTTGTAAGGTGATTACAGAGATATATGACAAGGATTATACACTATGACCAGGTGGTATTTATACCAGGAATGTAGAGTTGGTTCAATATTAGGAAAACTATCAATATAATTGACTATGTTAATAATAAAACCAACAGAAATCATATGATTACTTCAATAGATTGCTGAAAAAGCTTTTGGCCAAATGTAGCAACCATTACTATTAAAAACAATGGGGAGCATAGGAATAAAGGGAGAATTCCTTAAAATGATAAGCAGTATCTATCTAAAACCATCAGGAAGTATTATCTGTAATCAGGATAGGCTGGAAGCCTTCACAATAAGATCAAAGGTGAAGCAAGGACACCCATTATCACCACTATTATTCAATATAGTACTAGAAATGTTATCTGTAGCAATAAGAGAAGAAAAATAAAGGAAGGAATTAGAATAAGCAATGAGAAAACAAAATTATCACTCTTTGCAGATGATATGACAGTATACTTAGAAAATCCTAGAAATGATTAACAACTTCAGCAAAGTGGCAGGATATAAGATAAATATAAATCATTGGCATTTTTTATATGACCAACAAAGTCCAGCAGCAAGAGATAGAGAAATTCCATTTAAAATAATTATAAACAATATAAAATGCTTGGGAGTCTACCTGCTAAGACAAATCAAGAAACCATGTGAATACAATTACAAAACACTTTTCACACAAATAAAGTCAGATCTAAACTATTGGAAAAATATCAATTGCTCAAGTGGGCTGAGCCAATATAATAAAAATGACAATTCTGGCTAAACTAATTTACTTATTCAGTGCCATGCCAATCAAACTACCAAAAAAATTATTTGATAGAGCTAGGAAAAATAGCAAAAAAGTTCATCTGGAAGAATACAAGGTCAAGAATATCAAGGGAATTAATGAAAAGAATACAAAGGAAGGTAGCCTAGCAATACCCAGATCTCAAACTATATTAGAAAGCAGTAATCATCAAACCTATCTGCTACTAGCTAAGAAACAGAGAGGTGGGTGAGTGGAATAGATTAGGTATACAAGACCCAGTGATTAATGACCATAGTAACCCAGTGTTTGATAAAGCCAAAGACCCCAGTTTTGGGGATAAGAACTCACTATTTGGCAAAAACTGATAAGAAAACTGAAAAACAGTAGGATGTAAACTAGATATAGACAAACATCTCACACTATATACCAAATAAGGTCAAAATGGGTGCATGATTTAGACACCATAAGCAAATTAGAAGAGCAAGGAATGGTCTACCAGATCTATGGGGAAGGGAAAAATTCATGCCCAAACAAGAGATAGAAAGCATTATAAAATGTAAAATAGACAATTTTGATTACATAAAAATAAAAAGCTTTTGTACATACAAAACCAGTGAAACCAAGATAAGAAGAAAAGCAGAAAACTGGGAAGCAATCTTTATAGCAAGTGTCTCTGCTAAAGACCTTGTTTCTCAAATATACAGAGAACTGTGTCAAATTTGTAAGAGTATAAGCCATTCTCCAATTGATAAATGGTCAAAGGATATGAACAGGCAGATTTCAGATGAAGAAATCAAAGCTATAAGCGTATGAAGCAGTGCTCTAAATTGCTCTTGATCAGAGAAATGCAAATTAAAACAACTCTGAGGTACCATTTCACACCTATCATATTGGCTAAAACTACAAAAAAGGAAAATGATAAATGTTGGTGACAGTGTGGGAAAATTGGGACACTAAAGCATTGTTGTTGGAGATGTGAGATGATCCAACCATTCTGGAGAGCAATTTGGAACTATGTCCCAAGAGCAACCAAACTGCATACCCATTGATCCAGTAATACCACTACTAGGTCTATATCCCAAAGTGATCATAAAAAAAGGAAAAAAGGATCTACATGAACAAAAATATTTATAGTAGCCCTCTTCATGATAGCAAAATATCGGAAACTGAGGAAATGTCCATCAATTGGGGAATGGCTAAACAAACTATGGTATATGAATGTAATGGAATACTATTGTGTAATACGAAATGATGAACAGGCACATTTCAGAAAAACCTGGAAAGACTTGTATGAACTGATGCAAAGTGAAATAAGCAAAACCAGGAAAACATTGTACACAAGATCAGCAACATTGTGTGATGACCAACTATGAATGACTCAGCTTTTCTCAGAAACACAATGATCCAAGATAAGTACAAAGGATTCACAAAAGAAAAAGATATCCATATCCAGATAAAGAACTGATGGACTCTGAATACAGATGAAAGCATATTTTTTCACTTTATTCTTTTTCATGGTTCTTTTTTCCTTTTGATCTTTTTCTTCTTTCACAACTGTGACCAATATGGAAATATGTTTTACATGATAGCACATGTATAATCTATATCAAATTGCCTACCATTTTCAGAAGAGGAGAGAGGAGGGAGGGAAGGGGAAAAAATGAAACTTAAAATCTTGTAAAATGAATGCTAAAAATTGTCTTGACATCTAATTAGGAAAAAAATAAAATACTATTTAAAAAAAGATTCAGTTGAATCCTGCCTTGTGCAGGAGGCCTTCCCCACCCACCTTCCCACAACAGCTGAAGCCTTCCCTCTAATACTATCTTCCATTTATACTGCATATATCATGTACATTGTCTCCCCCATTTGAATGTAAGCTCCTTAAGTATTAAAAAAAAACTATGTTTCTAACAGATAGTAAGTTTTAATAAGTGGCTTGCTGACTAACTGACTAATGTAGAGAGGAGAAAACATAACCAAGAAAATAATATACATGACTACAAGAATGCAAATGGAAGTAATAAAAAATGGAAACCAAACACTATGTAGTGATACTGACCAAACTTTAAACTAAAGAAGGGATAAGATGATGTTCTTCTCTACCTTCTTTGAAGAGATTGGGGACTGCAGGTATAGGATATTATATAAGCTGTAGGTATTGGTTAGTTTTTCTGAGATGCTCTTTTTTCTTTCTTTTTAATTTTTTTTTGGTATGGCTCTCTGGATAGGGAATGGGGGATACACATATTTGGATTGAGATTGATATAAAAAGAAAAGAAAAAGGACACAATTTTAAAAAAGAAACTCACTACCTTTTTCACCCCAGTATATCTCTAAAAGTCCTTCTACTATAATTCTATTATTTCTTATATTTTAAAGCAATCTTATATTCATGACTTCATTTGGTCCTTAGTTACAGTCTGGAGGGATAGGCAAGATAGAGATTATTTTCTTCATTATATAGATAAGGAACTTGAGTCACAGGGAGGTTGAATGGCTTGTCTCCAGGACATATAGGTAATTTGTTGTAGAATGAGAGTTGGAACTTCAGTCTTTCAATACACCTGTGCTCTACTTTTTCTATACCTAAGCTCTAAACCTTCAATAGTTGCCCAATTTTCTTACAGGTAAAGTCCAAACTCCTCAATCTACTATTCAAGGTCTTTAATAATACAGACCCATTCAACATCTCAAAAATTATTGTCTCTTCTTTTTCCTGAACCCTCTGCTCAAACCAAACTGAGCAGCTCATTTTCCTTTGAATGGGGCATATGCCTTCCAATAGTGTCATTTATGCTCACATCTTTTACTCCTATCTGATTTACTTCAAAAGCACACTACCATTTCCTCTTTACCTTCGTATTATAAGTTTTACCCAACCCTCAAAGACCAGCTCAAGTTCAATTTCCTCCATTAAGCCTTCTTCAACTGCTGTATTCCTGGGTAATCATTCCCTCCTCACTCTTTAGATATGATGTCTTAAAATCTCTTTGTAAACCCAGCACTAGGCAAAGTGAGCTACAGGCATTTATAGACAATTATATGGTATCTTAAGTGTTGCAAAAATTTGTTCTAGATTGGGAGTTGAAACCTGATTTGGGTACCATTTCTGCCACTAACATACTATGTCATCATGAGCAAGTTACTTAATTTCTCTATTTCAGTTTTCTATCAATAAATAAAGGTAGGGGGGGCAGAGCCAAGATGGTGGCTGGAAAGCAGGGACTTGCTTAAGCTCCTCCTCAGGTCCCTCCAAACACCTATAAAAATGGCTCTGAACAAATTCCAGAGTTGTAGAATGCATGAAATAGCAAATGGAAGCAGGGATCCAGTCCAGGACAGCCTGGATGGTCGCTGGGAAGGGCCAATTGCACAGAGCTGGGAGCAGAGTGGAGCAGAGCCGAGTGTGGACTGCAGCAGGACCAACCAGACTGGGAGCCAGGCAGAACAGGTGTAGTGCCCTGAATCAGTGAGCTGTGGCAGTTACCAGATTTCTCAACCCACAAGCACCCACAAGAAGGTTAGTGGGAAAAGCTTCTGAGACATAGCAAAAGGAGTTTGAGGTGGGTCACCACCCAGGGGATGTTGGGGATGGTGCAGCTACGAGGCTGCTTCCAGAGCTACAGCTGCAGTTGCTTCCGCCCCACAGCCCACCTGGTAGGAGGAATTAATCGGTGGATTAGAGGCGGATTGCAAAGCCTGTTTTGCCCTGCCTGGATCTGGGCTTCAATCCTGGTTGGTGGTCCTTGGGGGAGAAGGAGCATCGGTGTGGCAGAGCTTGCTGTGTAGAAGTAGCTCTGAAAACAACAGCACAGCCACTCAAACTTGGGACAAAGTACTCTCTACTCTACAAGAAGTTATACCCCCAAAAAAAGCTCAAGGGTCAAGTAGTTGGCTGGGAACATGGCCAGGCAGCGAAAACAGTCTCAGATTCAGACACATACTTTGGAATCTTTTTTTTTGGTGACAAAGAAGACCAAAACATACAGCCAGAAGAAGTCAACAAAGTCAAAGAGCCTACAGCAAAAGCCTCCAAGAAAAATATGAATTGCTTTCAGGACATGGAAAAGCTCAAAAAAGATTTGGAAAAGCAAGTAAGAGAAGTAGAGGAAAATTTGGGAAGAGAAATGAGAGTGATGCAAGAAAACCATGAAAAACAAGTCAATGACTTGCTAAAGGAGACCCAAAAAAATACTGAAGAAAATAACACCTTAAAAATTATAAAACAGAACCAAAGGAATGGAAAAATGGAAGACAATGTGAAATATCTCACTGGAAAAGTCACTGACCTGGAAAAATAGATCCAGGAGAGATAATTTAAAAATTATTGGACTACCTGAAAGCCATGATCAAAAAAGGAGCCTAGATCTCATCTTTAAAGAAATTATCAAGGAGCACTGCCCTGATATTCTAGAGCCAGAGGGTAAAATAGAAGTTGAAAGAATGCACTGATTACCTCCTGAAAAAGATCCCAAAAAGAAAACTCCTAGGAACATTGTCGACAAATTCCAGAGTTTCCAGGTGAAGGAGAAAATGCTGTAAGCAGCCAGAAAGAAACAATTTGAGTATTGTGGAAACACAATCAGGATAACACAAAATCTAGCAGCTTCTACATTAAGGGATCAAAGGGCTTGGAATATGATATTCTGGAGGTCAATGGAGCTAGGATTAAAACCAAGAATCACCTACCCAGCAAAACTGAGTATAATGCTCCAAGGCAAAATACAGATTTTTAACAAAATAGAGGACTTTCAAGCTTTCTCAGTGAAAAGACCAGAGATGAATAGAAAATTTGACTTTCAAATACAAGAATCAAGAGAAGCATGAAAAGGTAAACAAGAAAGAGAAATCATAAGGTTGAGATGCTTTCTTTACATTCCTACATGGAAAGATGATGTGTGTAATTCATGAGACCTCACTATTAGGGTAGCTGAAGGGAATATACATACATACAGAGGGCACAGGGTGAGTTGAATATGAAGGGATGATATCTAAAAGAATAAAGTCAAATTAAGGGATGAGAGAGGAATATATTGAGAGAGGGAGAAAGGGAGAGATAGAATGGGATAAATTATCTCACATACAAGTGGCAAAAAGAGCAGGGAAGAGGGGGCAGATGAGGGGGAATGAGTAAATCTTGCTCTCATCGGATTTGACTTGAGGAGGGAATAACATACACACTCAATTGGGTATCTTACCCCACAGGAAAGAAGAAGGAAGGGGAAAAGGGGGGACAATAGAAGGGAGGGCAGATGGAGGAGGAGGTAATCAAAAGCAAACACTTTTGAAAAGCGAAAGGGTCAAGGGAGAAAATTGAATAAAGGGGGACTGGATAGGAGGGAGCAAAATATAGTTAGTCTTTCACAACATGAGTGTTGTGGAAGCCTTTTGCATAATGATACACATGTGACCTGTGTTGAATTTCTTGCCTTCTTAGGGAGGGTGGGTGGGGAGGGAAGAGAGGAGATTATTTGGAACTCAAAGTTTTAAAAGCAGATTTTCAAAAAAAAAGTTGTTTTTGCATGCAACTGGGAAATAAGATATATAGGCAATGGGGCATAGAAATCTATCTTGCCCTACAAGAAAGTAAGGGAAAAGGGGATGGGGGGATGGGGGATGACAGAAGGGAGGGATGACTGGGGAATGGGGCAATCAGAATATATGCCATCTTGGAGTGGAGGGGAAGGTAGAAATGGGGAGAAAATTTGTATTTCAAAATCTTGTGGAAATCAATGCCGAAAACTAAAAATATTAAATAAATAAAGGTAGTGGTTTAGCTAGTTCATATTGTGATTCCATCCTATCTGGCAATGGAAAATACTCAATTCCTTTATTTTTATCTCTGGCTTCCTTGGACTTAAACTGATTTACTCTCTACCCTCCCCATCCCACCCACTTTCTCCCTTTAAGCATTCCATTTCATTTCATAGAACTAGAGGAGCCTTGGCAGCACTTCAAGTGGTCATTATGTTGTGGCAAATCCAATGATGTAAATTAGTTTGCATGGGTTGGATTTGCTGACCTTGTTTTATGAAATTAGTTGATTGTTTTTACAACTTCTTGTTTGAATCAGTTACCTTTAGGAAAGAAGAAACTAGGTTTGCCAGAATCCTAAGAAATCTTGATTTATGGACCAGAACAGACTTTATTTTTCTTGTAAACCTGGGTGGAAAATTGATCAGTTATAAACCTGCTAGAGATCTCATGGTTTCGCGAGATATATTATTGTATTTTGGGATTATCGGATATTGCAAAAGATTTTTTGTTATGTTTTTTACCACGGTAATAAGTTTTCCTGTCAAGTCTCAATTTTTTACCCTTGTTAGATAAAGTAAGGGGAATCTATTAGAAAAATACAAACAAAAAAGGAGAAATTATCCCAGTCAAAGTTACAGAAGGCCACTCAAATCTGGGCTCTATTTGGTTACACCATAACAGCAATAGCTGATATGGTAAAGTATGATGATGGCATCACTTAACTTCTCCAGGGCTCAGATTTCTTGTCTGCAAGATATGAGGGATGAAAGAGGATGCTTATGTCCCTATTACTTTGAAGCTTGGAGCTTAGGGTGGGGGTTAGAGTAAGGGATAGCATTTTATTTTATTAAAGTAGAACCTGGAGTCTAGAAAGCTTTTCTCCAGGGGAGGGGTCCTGAGACTCAGAGGGTATGTGGAGCTAATGATAGTGACAGTGGATTGGATCAAGGGACTATCACGGCCCTATCAATAAGTTGGATACACTTAAGGCTAGACATAAGAATCTGCTGGGAAGATTACAGTGGGATTCAAGGTTTCAAAAAGAAGAAGACAAAGACTAGGAAGAGAGTCTAGGCTGCCTGCCAATATGGCTGAACCTGGCTCCAATAAAGGAAAGATGACAGGTTAGCCCATATGTTTTCCAAAAGAACAGTTGGGAGCAGAGACATGGGTTTCCTAAGGAAAGAGAAATCAATTTCGTTAACAAGGGTATTTCCAACCCTGAAAGCATATAGAAGAATCATTTTGAAACCAACCAAGGCAAAGAGTATGGATCAAAGGTGAGAGAGAAGAGTTTCCAGAAAACCAAAACTTCAGATCTGTAGGCAAATGGGGTGAAATTAGGCAATAGGCCATTTGGGCTAAATAATCTGAAACTCAAAGGGGAGAATTCCTGGAGAGATCAATGAAGTGAGGTTCTTTCTCACTAAATCCTCAGGTGAGGATTCTCTTTAGCCTAAGATCGGTAAGTAGAAAAAAGGTCATTTGAAGACTAAGAAAGCCTCTATTAATTCTCGGGATTCTCATAGCAAGAAAAAAGGGTTGGGAGGAGGAAAAAAATATATATATACACACATACACACACACACATGTAGTATTTATTTATTTTTATCATCTTTTCTTTTTAAATTTTGAGTTCCAAATTCTCTTTCTCCCTCATACTCCCTTCCCACTGAGAAGGTAAGCATTGTGATGTCAATTACACATGTGAAACCATGCAAAACGTATTTCCATATTAGCCATATATCTTTAAAAAGCAAGAAAAATAAAGCAAGTAACAAAATTATACTTCAATTTGTACTCAGAGTTCATCAGTTGTCTCTCTGGAGGTAGACAGCACTTTTGTATCATGAGTCCTTTGGGACTGTCTAGGATCATTGTATTGATCAGAGTAGCCAAATCTTTCACAGTTGATCATCATTACAACATTGCTATTACTGTATCAATGATCTCCCGGTTCTTCTCACTTTGCTTTGCATCAATTCATATAGATCTTGCCATGTTTTTTATTCTGAAACTACCTCCCTCATCATTTCTTATAGCACAATAGCATTCCATAACAGTCTATGTCATAATTTGTTCAGCCATTCCCCAACTGATGATCATTCACTCAATTTCCAATTCTTTGCCACCACAAAAAAGAGCTGCTATAAATATTTTTGGAAAAGTTCTTTGCATGCCTCTTTTATATGAGGAAATTTTCCCCATTCTACCTCTTCCTTCCTCCTTCTCCCAGTGCATCCTTCATTCTCCCCCTTTCACTTTTTTAAGATATCATTTAAACCTAATCAACTCATACCCATCCTCTCTTCCTATGTAAACTCCTTTTAACTGCCCTAATAATGATAAAGGTCTTAGAAGTTACATGTATCATCTTCCAATATAGCAATGTAAACAGTTTAACTTTATCAAATCCCTTAAGATTACCTTTACACGTTTACCTTTTCATGCTTCTCTTGAGTCTTCTGTTTGAATATCAAGTTTTCTACTCTACTCTGGTCTTTTCATCAGAAATTCTTGCACGTCCTTTGTTTCATTAAATATCTACTGTTCCCCGAAGGATTGCACTCAGTTGTGTTGGGCAAGTGAGTCTTGGTTGTAATTGTAGCTCCTTTGCCTTCTAGAATATCATATTCCAAGCCCTCTGCTCCTTTTATGTGGAAACCACTAAATCTTGTATGATCCTGATTGTGTCTCCATGATATTTGAATTGTTTCTTTCTGGCTACATGAAGTATTTCCCTTTGACCAGGAAACTCTGTAATTTGTCTAAAGTATTCTTAGGAGTTTTCATTTTGGAATTTCTTTCAGGAGGTGATTAGTGGATTCTTTCAACTTCTATTTTACCCATTGGTTCTAGAATATCAGGAAAATTTTCCTTGATAATTTCTCGAAATATGATATCTAGGTTCTTTTTTATCATGGCTTTTAGGGAGTCCAATAATTCTTAAATTATCTCTCCTCAATCTATTTTCCAGGTCCGTTGTTTTTCCAATGAAATATTTCAAATTTTCTCTCTTTTTTGCTCTTTTTTTTTGCTGTCTCATAGAGTCATTAATTCCACTTGACCAATTCTGATTTTTAAGGAATCATTTTCTTCTCCTCGGGGGCTGAGGGTGAGTGGGGAGAATATATTTTAATTCTCTGTGTGATAACTCAGATCAGGGGGTGAGCCAGGTTTAAAAAATATAAATAAATAAAAGGTTTCAAATCTTTCCACTGTCATTTCTGAAATTTTCCCCCTCTCCCTTGCCAAAAACACAGCACACTTCACACACATTCACAATTGTAATAAAGAAAAACTATTAAGCATAAACTAAATAAATAAACTGATACAATGACCATATCTGAAAATGTATGCAAAATTCTGTCCTCTGGAGTCCTGCCTCTCTTCCTAGAAAGAGGTCTACTTCATTTTATAGTCTTTAGAACTATCATTTGTTTTAAGGAATTATTTTCTTCCATGAGATTTTATACCCTTTTTTCCATTTGACCTATTCTGCTTTATAAGGAGTTCTTATCCTTATTGGATTTTTGTGCCTCTTTTACTATTTAGCCAATTCTATTTTTAAGGTGTTATTTTCTTCAGTATTTTTGTTCCTTTTCTACCAATTGTTTATTCTCTTTCCATAATTTTCTTGCATCACTCACATTTCTCATTTTTCCTCTACCACTCTTACCTCTTTAACTCTTCCAGGAATTCTTGTTGAGCTTGAGTCTGATTAACATTTTCGACACTTTTTTGTAGCTGTTTGTTCATTGTTGTCTCCTTCTATTTCTTGGTCTTCCCTGACACTGTAGTAGCTTTTTATGGTCAAATTCTTTTGTTGGTGGTAGTGGTGGTGGTATCATTGTTGTTGTTTGTTCATTTTTCCAGCCTATTTCTTGACTTTGAACTTTATGTTAAAGCTGGACTCTGCTCACCTGAGGGTGTGGAGGCATTGTCCCAAACTTTAGTCTTTTGTCTTTTTCATGCTGGTTTTCAGAGCTAGTTCTGGGGGCCTGCAAGTTTTTGGTGCTTCCAAAGTAGAGTTATTCTGGGAGAGGTGTGGCCACTGGTTTCCTGGTCTTTGCTTTTGTCCTTACCAAGGAAAGGTCTCTGGTTCCCTAGAATGTACAGTAGCACATTCTAGCAATCCTCTGCTTGGGTACAGTGACAAGGACCCCTGATTTCTTGTGCCTAGTCCTCAGTGCTCCTCTCCATTCTGGAACTACAACTGCAATAGAGTTGTTAATCAGCAGCAGCTGTATCCAGAGACAACAAAGGGTCCCCTGTAATTTATTTTCTGAGCAATTGTCAGACCCCCTCATCACCTCTGGGAGGAGAGCTCCCAAAGTTGCTGCTGCTGCTGCTGCTGCTGCTGCCACTGTTCCAAGTCTGTGGAACTCCAAACATCTACTCTGCTGTTATAGACTTCTCCTTCAAACCTCTTAAGTTTTCTTAGGCCAGAAAAATATCTCACCTCAACTTTTCGTTGGCTCTGCTACTTCAAAATTTGATTTGAGACATTATTTTAAAGTTGTTTGGAGGGGAATGTTTAGAGAGTTCAGCTGATTGGCAGCCCCTAATCTGCCATCTTGGCTCTGCCAAGAAAAACATATTTTAAACAGATCTAAACTTTGCCATTGGCTACTGACCAAGAAGACACCTAAACTTTTGTTTTGGCTGGTTGCCAAGAACTGAACTGTCTAATCCAAGTAGTGGAACAGCTGAACCTTAGAAATAAGATGAAAAAAGTAGGAGAAGGTCAGCCAGACAGAAGAAAAGAGGATTTAAAAAGAGCTGGGTCTAGTTTCTTGCAAGCATGCATGAAAGGTTCAGATTAACTAAAAAGACCTACAAAAAAGGTTCCCCTTTTATTTCTTATTGTAACTTAGGATGCATCATTGCATAGTGGAAAAAAGCATTGAACTGAGTGTCAACAAATCTTTCAGGAAGCTCTCTGTATTGAGGTAACATGAGAAAAGGTGGAACTGGCTGAAAATTCTTGGTAAGTCAAATATTCATTTGTTCTTTCTGAAATACAGACCATTTTCACAAATGTACAATACGTTGTTATACATTTCTCTTTAGCACTTGATATTGAACCCTTCAAAATACCTAAAAGGAGGATGGTATGCTATTTCTGAGGAGTTAGATGAGGGGAGAGAGAAAATACCTTTGCCTTCTCCTGCAGATCTACCTGGATGTTGGGTTATCTAGCTCAGAAAGATGAGCTGGTAGCAGCTAGAAAACAGTGAGAGGCACCAGCAAGCCAAGTTCTTCTGGAGCTCAGCGGGAAGAAGAAAAGAGTGACCTCTGGACTTAAGGGGCTTAGTTCCTCTGGCATCATAAAACCTGAGAATGTTTCTTAGTCAACCAGTAACCAGTTGAGATTGTTAAAGATGAGTGAATGGCAGGAATGTAACAAGCAAATCCTTAGAATAAAAGTCAGGAGGCTTGAGTTCTAGTCCTGGCATTACGTCCCAGTATTGAGTCATTATATAACTTTCAATACTCCACCTAATTTCTCTTTTCCTCAGTTTCCTGGGATATTGGAAAGACACAAATTAAAAGCTGCTAATAAAAAGGCTTTAATGGAAATACACAGTCTAACAGTAAGGGGTACGTTTTTGTATATTGTTCTATCTCTTCTGAAATGACTGACTTAACATCTCAACATCTATAACCTATAAACTCTCCACTGTCTGGCTGGGAGAAATTCTCAGCATTCTCTGTCTCATACTTGTTCTTTTTTTTACACAGATTTTTCAGCCATGAATGGACACAAAAAGATGCCAATCACACAGGGTAATGAAAAGTCCATTTTACCATTGTGACAGCAGAGCCATTGTAATGCCCATTGTGAGGTGTCGCGTTCGGGCTCATTTACCCTCCATGTATGATATATCTGTTTTATATTAAAAGTTTAGACTCGTTGACCAAGATTGCACCTAATACACTAGAATTGTATTACCATTATCGTCTATTAAATCTGCAATGACATTATGAATATCTATGTCAGAAATAATGAAGAGATTAATGTGGAGTAAGAGATCTTGGCATCCCCTCTCTCTGCTTTTGGACATCAAATATTATTGGCAGTAGAAACCAATTCCTCAGTCAGCTAATGAAAATGGGATTTTTTTGTCAATGAAGAGCTCAGAGTGGAGAGGAATGTGAGCTGAATTTTAGAAGTAATATAGACAGCAGCTGAAACAATAATTGAATAAAAGTGAAAGCCTTCTCTCCCCACCCCCACACCATCCCACATCTAGAAAATTCTAGGTTATTTCCTTTCACTTCACAGCATTCACCCTCCACCGAGGGTGGTGATGTGTTGCTGTTTGAAGTGGTTATCCCACAGCTGGATTTACTGATGGATCCAATAAAGAAGCTTTTCTAGGACAAAAACCAGTGCAAAACATGCCGGGCACAGATTGTGGGAGTAGTACTTGAGTTCAAGAATCATAAAGCATTGCCCTCCCCCCCAATTCCAAGGCTTGAGGTAGGGAAGGAAAGAGTCCTCCCTTCAACCTCCCCAAATACTTGGCCTGCATCATGGTGTAGAGTGGAAGGAGCATTTGAACCAAAAGCCATGGAGACCTCTTGATATGTCTTTTGTTAAGATAGTTTGTTGGCAAATGAAGTTGGTTGAAAAAAAATCACAGCTGGCCAGTTATTCATTTTCACTATCTGGAAAAGGTACCTGGAATGTATTTGGGGTTCTGCCACTAAATAGTAGTCATGTTAGGCAAGTCATTTCTCCTTTCTGAGCCTCAGTTTCCTATAAAATCAGGTAATTCAACTAGATCAGCATTTCCTAAATGGTATTCCATAAAATTGTATTCCAGGAAATTTTAAATGCTAGTGCTATTTTCTCCTCTTACATGTTAAAAATGGGGATCCAACTGGAATTGACCAATTGGGCAACACACCTCTTCCTTCCTTCCTTCCTTTCTTTTTCTTTCTTTCTTCCTTCTGTTCTTTTTCTTTCTTCCTTCCTTTCTTTCTTCCTTCCTTTCTTTCTTCCTTTCTTTCTTTCTTCCTTTCTTTCTTTCTTTCTTTCTTTCTTTCTTTCTTTCTTTCTTTCTTTCTTTCCTTCTTCCTTCCTTCCTTCCTTTCTTTCTTGCTTTCTTGCTTCCTTTTCCATTCTTTGTTTCCCTCTTTCTTTCCCTCTGTCCACATAGGGTATCATAGCCTTACCTGTGGGTACTCTGCCTAAAGGAATATGAATTTCGATTACTGAAACCAATTTTTTTTTCCTTAAGGACTATGCCTTACACAGAATTCACTCTGGCTCATTGATCGGCCAATGATAGGTGGCAGGCCAAGCCTCACTTGGTCATCGTTTGTGCCCCGTTGTTTCTGTTTTGGCCAGAAACCTTGAGTTTCTTCCCCTCCCAGACCATTTTTTTTGACTAGGTAAAGAGGCCATTCTCTGCCTTATTTCTTACCTAGCCTTAATCACTGAATGGATGTTGCCTCAGTCCAACTGAGACCTGTTAAAGACCTAAACTTAAAAAGGCCAAGGTCTCCCACTGAATCCAGGGCCATCTCCAGTCACCCTCATCTATATCTTGACACTGGACTCAGATGGTTCTGGAGGAAAAAGTGAGACTTGTGACTTAGCACAGCCCTTCCTCACTTAAATCCAATTTCACTTGCACATCATTGTATTACCTCCTTGATGTCATGGTCTTCTTCAAGAATGAAGGACAAACAACGACAAATGCTATTTCACCTCTGATATGTTAAAAATGGAATTATGTATATATCAAAACCAGTTGGGGGGGTATGAAAATAAGTTTAATTTTTTTCTACTTTGCTCTAAATTTGCCCAACCTCTCCTTTATCCTGTGGATCATCCATTCCTTTTCGTTTTAGGAAAGCAGGAGAGCTGTATAGAAGTGAGTTGAACAACACTTCCTTAACACAAAAGCTCCCTTTTTAATGCCAGTGTTCTGCCTATTAGGCCTATAGGCATTATGCCTATGAATCCTCTAATAATAGTAACTGTCATTTGTAGTGCTTTAAATTTCATGACATTTTATACACATTACCTCATTTAAGTCTCAATATGTAAGGAGGGTAATTTGTTTATTATCATCCCCAATTTACACACTGGGAAAACTGAGGCCAGAAAGGCTAAATGGATCATCCAAGATCTCAAAGATAGTGTCAGAAGTGAGATATGAAACAAAGTCTTTCCAATGCCTAGTTCAGCACTCTAATCACCATGCCTCTCCATCAAAGAATAAAAACTGTGAGTGATCCAAAGGGCAATGGAGAGATATTTGTGTGGAGTGCCATAATACCAATGGAAGACCATGGCTGAAATCCTGCTATAATAATATCCAGCAACAGGTGAGACTCCTTCACCAGCTGGAAATGTTTATCAACAGATATCAATGTTGTGACACTGCTGCTGGGATACCCCTCAGCATATTGCTCTCATATTTCAAGGTCATTATACAACACCAGGACCTCAACCTGCTGATCATGGAACACGATTCTGACTGCTCACCTTGGCAATAATCCTCTCTCCAATTCACCAGGCTGACTCTTCCTTTCAATGTTCTTCCGTCTACCATTAGTTTTCTGGGAGAGAACTCAGTTAGGAAAGTCAGGATTGGGAGAAGTGTATATTGGTAAGCATGGGAGTTCCTCTGGCCAGGGGTCAGGAGTGGAAGCTGAAAGGCACAGCAACGCAGGAGTTCTAGGACCAGGGGACAGTCTGTAGTGGGGATACCTAGCAATGCCAAAAATTAGAGGCAAGCAATAGGTTATGAGTCTAGCTGGGTAGGCTGGGCTGGAAGAATCCAAGACTTGACAACGTTGAGATCCCATGACACCTGCCACAGGTCCCCTTAGAGAATGGGAAAGGACTCAAAAGGTGTGGTAAAAGATACAGATATTGCTGACATCATAATAGAGAATCCCTAGCCAAACCTTTGGTATTTTGTGTGCCCCAAACTTTGGACAGCATACAATAGAGCTCGCAAGACTTAGCAAGGAACACATACAGCACGGGAAAACATAGACACAGAAGGAAAACCACCCAGAAATGCCAGACCACCCTCTTTTATAACAACAAAAAAGAGATGCCCATACACACACACACATACACACACACATACACACACACACACACACACACACACACACACATCCCTGCTGCTCTGCTATGAAAAGAAAGCTCTTCATTCTCAGATGATCAACTCTGCCACGGTAATATAAGGAGCCAGTCTACAACAGAACATCAGCCCCAGAGATTGTGGCTCTTCCTGGTTTTATCTGCTGTCTGCAGGCAGTCTCAGAGTGGGAAAGAGTTTGGAGCCCTCATTAGGACTACTGGTAACAATAGCTGCCAAGTTTTGTGGAAACAAAGTAGGTGCCCATCAATGGGGCAATGGCTAAATAAATTGTGGTACATGAATTACTGGAATATTGCAGAGCCATAAGAAGCAACAAATATGAAGAATTCTGAGAAGCAAGGGAAGACTTATATGAACTAAAGCAGGATGATGAGCCAGAAAAACAATATGCAGAATTACAAGAATGTAAATGGAAAGGATAAAACACCTGAATGCTGTTAATAGAATAGATTAAATTTAAATGCATATCTTGCGTACTTTTTCCCCCAGAAAACTGAGTGGTAAATATTTATGGACATAATCTTAGACATGCCTAACTTAGAGCAGCAAATAGTACTCCCAGTCAGGGCCAGGAAGCACCCAACTCAAAAAACACCAGGGGGCCAGACCAAAAGACATTCTGGGCTTTTCGTCGGTCCATACCTTGGAATAAATTTTCATCAGCCTATCTAGATGATCAAGTATAGCCCTGGAAAAGACTTAAGACAAAGTACTTTATTCCCATCTTCCCAGGGATATGGATACTGCATTTGTTTTGCTGAACCACTTTTTTTTGTCTTTATTACAAGAAATGGCAAATTGCGTAGTGGAGCAGGGAAAGCTATTCAGAAATAAAGATTATTTAAAATAAAGACATAAATAAAAATAATTTTTAAAAAAAATTATGTTTCCCTAAGAATTACAAGTGAGAGCCAAACAATGGTCAGAATCCATGAAGCCAGGCCGTACAAGTCAGCAGGCCAGGCAAGGATACTAGGTAACTCACTGTCATACAAGAAATCTAGGACACAGGAAGAGCATACTATTGCCTGGAAATGAGTTTAATTCAATTTAATTTAATTCAAAAGACATGTATTAAGTACCTGCTATGGGCACTGTGCCAAGACTAGGTAGAGAAAGACATAAACCAAGCAATCCCTGCCCTTAAGAAGCTTACTTTCTACTGGGAAAAACATGTAGACAAGTAAATCAACACAAAGTATTTACAAATTAATACAAGGTATTCAAGAGGAAGACAGGGACACTAACTGGGGGGTAGGAAAGGATTTGTACAATAAATGGCACCTCCGCTATGCCTTTAAGGCACCTGGGAACATTGCAATTAATTCTGAAACAAAAGCCATCAGACCCAGGAATGCCCCACGTAACTCCTGCCAGGACAAGAACAGAAGGAGCACCTAGACAGTGGCAGTTATGAGGGGGTAGAAAGCAGGACAATTTCTTATGTTAGCTTTGGTGACCCTGTATGTCAAAAGTTCTGTTTTCACAACTCTGGATATAACTGAGGGCTACTGGCAGCTCCCAGTTGCTAATAAAGCTTCCTGGTGACAGATTGTCAGGGATGGTAAAGGAGAATGAGTTGTACCTTTTCCAAGCAAAGATGGCAGGTAGAATATGAGCTTGTAGAAAGCTTCTGGCTCTCCTGAGATTAACGTATAGCTATGAAGCAAAGGGAAGTACTTAGATGTGCATACTACAGGAACCAATTTTGGTCAGAGGCTAGTCCTAGATCAGACAGTTGGGAGGGAACTCAGATGTCTTCTATTCCAACCTAGACTAAGCAATAATTCCTCCTGTAGCAACTGTTGGTGTAGAGAGGAAAAAGCATTTATGATGAAGTCAAATGACCTGGGTTCAAGTTTGAGTCCTGACACCTCCCAGCTCAGCAAGTCCCTTAACCTCTCTAGGCTTCAATTTCTTCATCTTCATTTTTTAAAAAGGGCTAGTAGTGGACTAAATATCAAAGAATATTATGTTTACTTTGTTTTTTTCATGGATTTTCCTTCTTTTGCGTTTCTTCTTTCACAACATGACTAATGTGAAAATATGTTTTACATGATTACACATGTGTAACCTGTATCAGATTGCTTGCTGTCTTGGAGAAGGGGGAGGGCAAGAGGAGGGTGGAATTTGGAACTCAAAGTCTTAATAAAAATGAATGTTGAAAATCGCCTCTCCATGTAATTAGAAAAAATAAAATGCTATTTACATCAAAAAGATATATAAAATGAAAAAAAGAAATTGTTTTTCAGCAAATATTTTTTTCTGTCATTTCCATGCACATTAGTGCAAATGTGACATGGAGCTTCACAATATGCATTTCAGGTGAAAAAACAATGCAGTCCATAATACACCTTTCAGATTCGGGCTCCAATCTACTCTTCCAGCCTCTCTATACATTAATTTCTTTCACATACTCTACATTCTGCCCAAACTGGCTTGCTTTCCATTCCTCAAACACAACATTTATCTCCCATTTCTGTGCCTTCAGATGAATGAATCCCCATGTGTTACGTGTGCTCCTTCCCCATTTCTACCTTATAGAATCCTTAAGATCTTCCTTCAAAACTCAGCTCAAGTGCCATGTCCTGAAGGAAGTCTTTCCTAATCCCTCCAGTTGCTAGTACCCCCCCCCCTGGAAATTACTTTATATATCATTTTCATCTACTTTTCTATGCATGTTGTTTTCTCTTAATAGAATGGAAGCTTCTTTAGGGCAGGGACTGTTTCATTTTATCTTTATATCCCTAGAGTCTAGTACAGTAAGTATTTAATAAATGCTTATGTAAGGGGTATAGTGTGTGGGTCCTGTTTTGGTTTTCCTTGTGGGTTAGGTATGTCCACATGGATCTGTCTTAATGTGGCTCACTGAGGGAGGGAGGACAAGAATAACATCTTCAGTGTCTGCTCCCCCCACCCTTCTCCAAGGACAGCTTTGATTAATGCTGGGAGGTGAAACAGAAAGTTATGGCCAGAGATTGGCCACTCTGGTCTCCTCAGAGAGAAGGTGTACCAGAATAGAATATCTATCTGCTCCCTTAACATTATTCTTCTAGGGGATGCAATTTTTAGATTCACGCTAAACTCCTGATCACTGTTTTTAATGAGGAGAAAGTATCTTGAGCTTTATATCTGAGACTTGACCCCCTTATTACCAGATGCCAGTTTCACATGAACACATGTAGGAAATAGCAAAGACACTCATTTATTCAAGTCAAGAGCAAAATGAAAGTCAGAGAAAGCATACATAGGAAAATATATACTACAGGGTTTTCCTAAAGTCTGGACACCTAGGTACTGTAGGGTTATTGCATTGAGTTCACGTGAATCTTGCAAAGCGCATCAACCTTTACAACACAAAAGATGGAAATCATATTGAAGATGTCATTTGTTAATATTCCAATTAAATAAAATGTTGTTGAAAGTTTCATTCATTTCATTTCTTGAAAATGTGCACTTTTGCCTGTGTTTCCAGACTTTAGGAACACCTAGACAGTGTAGACAGTAAAAAGGAAATGAGCTCTCCCATTAAAAGTGAGGTAACTCAGATCAACCAAGAAAGAGTCCAAGATCTTACCCCAGGGAAAATTCCCAAATCTAGCAATCTATAAATGGGGATATGATAGAGATTGCCAACTCCTCTCATGTCAGTTTATTCCCAGAGACTTTCTCTCCCTTCAGAGACATGAAGAGAGGTTGAAATCATGGATCTTCTCTCTGGAAGCTAGATGCCAGAAGAGGCCACAATCTCTCTTTTCTCTCAATCTCACCAATTCTGACCCACTCCTCCTGTAAGCTTAAGGCACTGAATAATCATGCTCTACCAGTGAGGGGAGAATCTCATAAGACTGGCTGTTAGAGCCAAGACTTACTTGTTAAATTCATTTGAATTTAGCTTTTTAGACTAAACTTTCAAGAAATGTAATTACTCATCAAAACTTGATAATGAAATTGGGGCACATATAATCAAGTATTAGTATTCTTTTAACTTGTTAATTAGTCTAAACTATGGACTGAACATTAAACTGAGTTCCTTGAAAAAAAGAGTAGCCTGATTTTCCTCTCATTTTTCACAAAAATTACATCATTTTAAAAAGTTTCCAAATGATATTATCAAACCCTAAACTTAAGTAATATACAAATAGAACAAGCTTTTAATGAAAAAAACTCTAAGTTCAATTTAGTACTCTTTTCACTAATCTTTACTGTTCACAGCTTAATTTAACCATTCTTAGATTGAATTTTTCAATCAATTCCTATATTTAATTGAAATTTAATTGTTGCTATGTAACTCACCTTGATTCTTTATCTAGGAGTTTCACTCCTCCATTACTGGTTAATTGAGTCAGGATTTCATGTCAGTTTGATGTTCAGTAACCTTCCAGCATTTTGGCCTCAGTTTCTGGTTGCCACTCGTATTCTCCTAAGCCAAAGTGAACTAGCTCTTTCTGTACTTAAAGTATACAAGTTAACTAAAGAAATGACTTCTATAGAAATAAAGAAGTCTGCTATTCCCACAGAACCACAAAATATTAGAGCTGGAAAGGATCTTAGAGATGAAGCTAATCCTATAGATAAGAAGAATAAGGACCATAGAAGCAAAACTACTTGTTCAAGGTGAAAAGGCTAGTAAATGGCACAATCTAGGTGCAAACCCAGATTGCTCATTTTAAATCTCATATTCTTTCAAGTATGCCAACAACTCCATCTTCCTCTGACTCACCATTCTATTCCTTCAGCAAATGAGAAGATATGACAAATCATATAGGAAATATATGCTGTACAGCATGAAAGAGGATCATCACCAAATTTCTCAAATTGGTCTCATGACCAATCCTTCTCAATCGGAAGACTACAGCTTTCTACTTTCTTTTGAAAAAAAGGGAGAGAGAGAAAGGCTTTCTCCCTCCTACCCTCCTACCTCTAGTTTCTAACTAATTTGAGTTTGGTGTTCAGTCATTTCAGTTGTGTCTGTCTCTTCATGACTCTATTTTGGGTTTTCTTGGCAAAGATATTGGAGCAGTGTACCATTCCTCTCTCCAACTCATTTTGCAGATGAGGAAACTGAGGCAACAGGATTGAATGACTTGCCCATGGTAACAGAGCTAGTAAGTGTCTGAGGCTGGATGTGAGTTCAGATCTTCCCAACTCCAGGCCCAGCACTCTATCCACTGAGTCATGTAGCTATCTGCCTAACTAATTAGAGATTTTACTTTAAAGATCTATACCATGGTTTCCTTAGAAATGGAGCTATATCTCCCTCCCCTACAACTTTCAAAGCTTACCTTTGTTAATGGAATTTGATCCCTTTTCCCAAAATGTAATCTTTCAAATTGCATTTGTCAAATAGAAAATTCAGTAAGGTTTCGAAGCAGAGTTAAAGGAATTTTGTGAGAGCAAACAATGCTATCAATGCAACAACCTATCTTCCAATACCTGAGGGCTTGACAGAATAGCAGTGAATCTGGGTGACAAACTGTGATCATCAGTACCCCATGTTTCACTTGGTTAGAGCCACTGACCATGCTAGAAAACTGTAAAGACATTCTCCACATGTTTCTGCCCCTTGAAATCATTCCCCTAAAGGTACATTTGATGGCATAATGTGCCTTCAAAAGAGTCATTTAGGAGATCCAAACTACTCATTTGATAGTTAAGCAATTAGTAGATGAATATCTAATCTTTGAAAATTATGTCAAAAGAAAATCCTATCTTTTCATACAGCATCCAATAGTCAAACAAATAGGCCAAACCAAGGGAGAAAGGGCCAAGAATAATAGACTCAGCGTAGAAGATGTCAAAGCTGAAACAAATGCAATATGGCTTCCACAGTCTAATTTTGGGGCCAGATAGTTGGGAAGGCAACTGGGAAGTGACGATGGAACAAGGCACCACAGTGCACGCTTGTAATAACAAAGAAGATGCAGAGATTTGTGGGTGGGGACAAAGTCAAAGAGCCAAATCTCCTGCTTGGTGATATTTGAAGAAATAGAGAATAGGGAACCAAAACCATTTAATACAGCAACCATGAGTAGGAAAAGTCATTTGTTAGCAAGGAAACAAAAGATCTAGAAGATTTCAAATAAAATCAAGGGAAATATGGGGTTTTTAAAGGTAAAAAAGCATCATTTTCCCACTAGTTATTGGACTCTATGATCCCTGAGGAAGAGTAGAAGCCAGATCCTCGGGACAATTTCAACCTGATTGAGAGAGCATTGTTAGGAGCCATCCTGGTGCTGGCAAGAAGACAGACTCTGTGAGCCATCCTGGCTTTTCTGTCTCTGGTGTTGGAGACCCTGCAATTTAAATTCATTTACTTTTGGCAAAACCCATCTGTGTGTTTCTGTGAGGAGGGAGAAAGAAAAAGAAGAAGGGGGGGAAGGAAAGGAGGGAGAAAAGAGAGAGAAAGAGAGAAAGACCCAGAAGATTATTGCATGTCAGCTCACTCTTAAGAATCACATTTTTATGAATGTAAATGAATCAGAAACATATGGATGAAATTTCTGTGCCTAATGCAACCAACCTCTTACTTCTCAAGTGATGCCCTTGCAGTAAATGGTTGGAATGTCAGCACTGGTGCCAGAATTAAGGAAGAATAGGCAAAGCAGAATTGTTGTTCTACCCTGATGCTGCCACCACCACTTCCACCATCATCAGGACCCTACCAGGGAGAGAATGGTGTCTTAATCCCAGCCCCTCTCCAAATTTCCAATTAGCACAAATTCTTAATATATGCTATTTCTAATCACACAAACACTTAAGTCTCTGCATGTGTCTCTTTTGTCTCTCTATCTTCTCCGTCTCTCTCTGTATCTCTGTATTTGCCTCTCTGTCTGCCTGTGTCTATCTGTCCTGTCTCTTAATGCCAGTCTCTGTTTCTGTCTCTTTCTCTGGCTTTCTGACTCTGACTCTCTGACTCTGTCTATCTCTATCTGTCTGTCTCTGTCTTTGTGTGTGTATGTGTCTGTCTCTCTGTCTCTGTCTCTCTTTGTGTCTCTATCTTTGTCTCTGTCTCTCTGTCTCTCTCTCTCCCTCTCTTCCTCTCCCTCTCTTCCCCCATCCATCCAGCAATAAATATTGTGATTTGAGAGGCCAGGATACATGGATATGGATACATGAGAAACTGTCAAATAAAAGAACAGATTTGTTTCTGAAAGATTAATTTAGTTCCACAAAATCATCCTATTGGAGTAATAAATAGTATTTGCTAGCTTGTTTATTAGAGAAAAAATCAAGCTCATGATTAAGTTGAATTTATTCAGAAAATTTCTTCCAGTTATACCATTCTCTTGTGAGAGAAGTAGTTCGAGAGCAGGAAAGAGGCATCACTCATTTGAGAAGTGTTTTAAACCTTTGGAAGACAGATAGACATCATTTGCCACCTTCCCCTCTGATATCTAAATCAACCTCACTCTAAAAGATGTATTTTCTGACTCAGAATTAGTAAAAAAAAATCTGCAGAAGAGCCAGGTGAGTCTTTTCTTGGCAAAAGCCAGAAAATCTAATATAGTAGATGGACTTTTTCATCCAGGAATTTTACAATGAGGAAGCCAAAGGTTGGAGTAATTCCAAAAAGGGGGGGGGGCAGAAACTGTAGAAGGAAACCAGCCATGCTGTCTGTCTGACCACAGTCTCTGGTTGCTTCGACATGATGCTTGATTATTTGGATCCAATGCAAAATTGCATCCCATCATCTAGATCCTGCATCTATACTCCCAAAACATTTGAATCCTCAGAAATTTCTAGATGCTGAATGTAGGAGAGTGAAAACAACACTAAATGTGGTATTTAGGTGATTGGGTTTGTACCCCAAGACTGATGCTTACTTCTTTGTGTGATCTTAAATACACTTTTTCTCTCGGGGATCTGTTTCATCGTCTATCAAATGAAGAGAGGGTAATAGTAGACTATAAGAAGCAATATAGTGCAGCAGCATCAGAGGACCTGAGCTTTAATCTTACCTCCATGGTTTACTACCTGTGTGAGCTTGGGCAAGTCTCATCTTTCTATGATTCAGTTTCCTCATCTATCAAATGAGGAAATTGGACTAGATGGCCTCTGAAGTCCCTTTCAGCTCTAAATCTATCATCCTATGATATCTAAATGCTTAAGGTAGCTAGGTAGTGCAATGGCCAGAGCAGAGGACCTGGAGTCAAATCTGAGACCTGAATTCAAATATGATTGCAAATGCTTACTAGCTGTGTGACCTTGGGCAAATCACTTAAACCTCTGCCTGTCTCAGTTTCCTCAACAATAAAATGAGGATAACAACAGTAGTGGGGATCAAATGAGACAATATTTTTAAGGTGCTTAGTACTTGCCCTGGCATGTAGGAGGCACTTAATAAATGCTTATTCTCATTTGGAACTCTGCCCAAAGGGCTATGAAACTGCTCATACGCTTTGATCCAGCAATAGCACTATTAGGTCTATATCGCAAAGAGATCATAGAAAAGAGAGAAGGACCCACATATACAAAAATATTTATAGCAACTCTTTTTGTGGTGGCAAAGAACTGGAAATTGAGGGGATGTCCATCAACTGGGGAATGGCTGAACAACTTATGGTATATGAATGTAATGGAATATTGTTGTGCTATAAGAAATGATGAGCAGGAGGACTTCAGAAAAACCTGGAAAGACTTACATGAACTGATGCTGAGTGAAGGGAGCAGAACCAGGAGAACATTTTACACAGCAACAGCAACATTGTAGAATGACCAACTTTGATAGACCTATCTCTTCTCAGCAATACAATGATCTAAGAGACTCATGATGGAAAATGCTATCCACACCCAGAGAAAGAACTATGGAGTCTGAGTGCAGATTGAAGCCTGCTATGTACTCTTTTTTTCTTTCTCGTGGTTTTTCCCTTTTGTTCTGATCCTTCTTTCACAATATGACTAATGTGGAAATATGTTAAAAATGATTGTACATGTATAGCCTATATCAGATTACATGCCATCTTGGGGAGGAGTGAGGAGGGAAATTTTGGAATTCAGAATCTTATAAAAGTGAATGTTGAAAGCCAAAAATAAATAAATGCTTACTCTCTTTCCCTTTCTTGCTATGACCCCAAGTTATGATATTATATAGATTTTCTATGAACCCAAGGTTTTTCCTCAAATCTTCCTACTATGCCTTTGACCCTAGTAACTGGGCTAGACTTACTTTGGGTAAGGTTTTCTTGATGTTGATAGCTGTAGCATTCTCTTGAAATTATGCTCCAAGGGATCTTCTTCACATTTCTTATCCCTTCCGTGGTTAGGATCAGTCTGCTATAGTTTACCACCCAGTAGCTTCTTGGGTATCTTCCATATTTCACAACTAGAAGAGAGGCAGAGAATTTCCTACACTAATGCTCTTAGTACCTTCCCCTTTATTTTAACTGGTCAATTGGTATGCACAGTTAAGTACATACTCTGTTCCCTGTTTCCAAGAAATAAACTGGAAACCTCTTTCTTGTCCTCTGATTTTCTAAAGAAAAAAATGTAGAACCATATATGATGGCGAAAATTGAGTTTAGGTTAGCTCCAATGGTGACCCTAATAATTTTCACACTCAAGCTGATGCAGCCTATGAGTAACTGGCTGAGCTTCTAGAGGTTTAACAGAGAGACTACAGAGACAATCTGGTCAACCTTCCAGAGCCATAACTAGACAAGGAGACCTGGGTTTTACCCCAGGATGTCAAAATTTAAAGGGCAAGTCAAAATTTAAAGGGAACCAATACCACTACTTTCTTTCAATAGGAAGAAACAAATTAGCTTTACACCCAGTTAGCAAAAATAATTAGCTAAAATAGGAAGCTGTACCCCAGGAAAGTGGTTCTCTGTCCAGACCCTACCTTGCCCTCTCCTTTGGTAATGGATTTCTCAGCAGCAGCATCCACACATTTCTATTCAAGGGGATAGTGGTTTGCTAATGTCTGAGGTTTCTCTCTGAGGTATCTTCCTTCCCCTACCAACTGCCAGCCTCAGTGCATTTTTGTTAGCCTACCCCTGGGCACCAGACTTACTAGTGATTGCTTTGCTTCCCATCACCTGTCTGTCACCCCACCAATCTTTCTTACAAACTACAGACCAGGTTAATCTTTCTAAAGCACTGCTTTGCATAGGTCACACCCATAATTTAAAACCCTTGTTTCCCACTGCTAATCTGAGTGGTTAAAATGTTTGAAGGGGAAAACAACAAATGTTGGAGGGGATATGGAAAAATTCAGACACGAATTCACTGTTGGTGGAACTGTGAACTAATCCAACCGTTTTGGAGAGCAATCTAGAATTATGCCCATAGAGTTGTTAAGCTGCCTATACCCTTTGATCCACTTTGAATACCACTACTAGATCTGTTTCCCAAGATAACTGGGGAAAAAGGAAAAGAACCTACGCATACTAAAATATTTATAGCAGCTCTTTTTTTGGTGGCAAAGAACTAGAAATTGTGGGGATGCCCATCATTTGGGGAATGGCTAAATGAGTTGTGGTCTATGGTCATGATGGATTACTACTGTGCTATAAGAAATGATGAGCTTGAGATCTTAAACATGGATAAACTTGCATGAAATAATGAAGAGCAACATGGGCAGGACCAAGAGAATGTTGTATACAGTACAGCAATATTGTTTTAATAACAACTTCGAGTGACTAAGTCATTTTATTATAAATACTCAAAATAACTACAAAGGACCTATGAAGGAAGGCACTACCTACATCCAGAGGAAGAACTGATAAATAGAAGTATATATAGAATGATTTTACATATATGTATGTATGTGTATGTAGGTATGTGTATAGATATATATATACATACACATATGTCTAATGGTAGTCATCTCTGCAGCAAGGGGAGGGGAAAAAGGAATAAAAATTTACATGATAACTTTATTAGATATTTAATAGTAAGTTGTACATAAGGGATTTGCAGTTTCATGTGCAATCATCTTTTTTTCTATTCTACTATGTTATGGAAATGCTTGCTTTATTAAGTTCAGAATAAAATAAATTTTCTAAAAAAGAAGCATTGCTTTGCAAAGGTCACTTGTTTTTGTTCAGTCCCTCAGTCATGTCTGACCCTTCATGATCCCATTGACCACAGAATACCAGGCCCTTCTATCCTCCACTATCTCCAAAAGTCTGTCCAAGTTCATGCTCATTGTTTCCATGACACCATCTGTCTATCTCATCTTCTGCTGTCCCCCTTTCCTTTTACTCTCAATCTTTCCCAACATCAGGGTCTTTTCCAAGGAATTCTGTCTTCTCATTATGTAGCCAAAGTATTTAAGCTTCAGCTTCAGTATTTGTGCATAGGTAACATCCATTCTTTAAAATCTGTTTCCCACTGCCAAAGTCCATACTCTTTAACCTGACACTCAAGGCCCTCTTCCATACTTACTTCTCCAGACTTATTTTCCCCTATGACTTTCCCCAAAGTCTCTGTTTTGATCAAGTTCCCTCACACTATTTTCTGTTCCTTGAAATGACATCCTCCTCTCTCAGCTTCAAGACCCAACTCAAATGAAAACTACCTCAGTTCAGAGTGATCGCTCTTGCTTCTGAATTCCTATAGTATTCATTGTCTTCCTCACTCATTTAGCATAAGCATGTATTATCCTGTGATTTTAGCTATTAGTAAATGTATGTTATAAGCCCCTTGAGGACAGGACTTATATCTTATATCTCTTTATAGTATCCAATACATAGAAAGTGCTCAACACAGAGTTCTTGATAATTATAGAACTACAGAACACTTTTATTATAGGCAAGATTCTTTTTGTTCAATTGTTTCAATTGGGTCTGACTCTTCATGACCCCATTTTGGGGTTTTCTTGGCAAAGATGCTGGAGTGCCATTTCCTTCTCCAGCTCATTTTACAGATGAGGAAACTGAGGCAAACAGGGCTAAGTGACTTGCCAGGGGTTATACAGCTGTAAGTATATGAGGCCAGAGTTGAACTCAGGCCTTCCTGACTCTAGGCCCAGCACTCTGGTCACTAAGCCACCTGGCTGCTCGTAGGTAAGATATTTCTTTCAAATTGCCCCAATGTGATTTCCTTAGTCCCGTTCTTTATCAGTTCATTCATTTGTTCCCTGGTAACTCAAAGGGGAAAAACCTATTACAAAGGACCCTAGATTTATCACTGGAAGGGAGCCATCCAGACATCCTCTAATGCAACATCCTCATTTTACAGATGAGAAGACCAAGGTCACAAGAGAATAAATGACCTGCCCACAGCCATACAGATAGCAACTATAAGAGCAAGGATTTGAATCCAGGTGCTTTGACTCTAAATTCACAGTCTCAGGGTTGAACAGGAGAGAGGCCTTCACTTAAGCAGAGACACAACTCATACAGAGAAAAGACTTGTAAAAAAAATTCTAAATTTGCTCATTTTTCTTCCCTTCTGTAGTCAACCCCATACCTCAGTGTGAGGTCTTTAAACTGGGTATACCAATCAGGAAAGGCTTCCTGAAAGAGGAGCAGGCTTTTTTTTAAATGGAAAAGAGTGGGGAGGAGGGGGAGTGACCTGTGTGCTAGCTTGGAATGGGGTGGATGTGGGAGGAGTCAGTAAGCAATATTCCAAACTGAAAATATAAATCATAAGTGACTACATTTCCCAGGCCTATTCCGGGCCCTTGTTCCCTTAGTGAGTCACAGAACACCGACTGGAGCTGACTGAGTCTGACATCCAGTACCCTTGGTTAGTCACTAGATCACTGTTCCTCTTTTAGAAGTACAAGAAGGGAGAGGGAATGGGGAGGAGGGGAGGAGAGAGTGGGTTCTAGGAAGCTGGACGTCATTAATCATCACCACCTTTCCATGGACAATACATCACTGTACCCCAAGGCAGGGGGTGGGGAATACTTCCTTTAAAATTCTACATCCTCTCATCCCCCAACCCTACCAGCCTGACAAAATATTGCCACAGGCAAATATGAGGACAAAACCTGATGATTTGTTTGATGCAAGAGTAGAGGTGACAAAACATTTCTGGGATGCCTGGCATTTTGCTCAAGAGCTAAAATTGTTGGGTTGATAAATGTTCGTGTCTAATGCTGTTAACAATGTCACCTGAAGAAAATCTGATCCCTGAAAAAACTCCTCCTGGCTGTCTCTTAATCTATTCAGTAATCAATATTAACACTGTCAAAAGCCTCAAACTCCTGGTTGTTGTCACTGTTCTATATATGAATTCATTATGAAGGACAGATACATTCTGCCTAATAACTGAGCAAGCCAGGCAATCTTTTTTGAAGTCCATAAGATAAAAACAGAGAGGATTATCTTATTATAAATAAGCAATAGAGAAGGTGCCTTGTCCCTGTAATAGATGGCACCAAGCGCCTTGACTGCCAAACAGTGGGGCCAGTTCTATTTTTCCTCCCTCATTCTTCAGCTGAGCTCCCTTTCCTCAAAGGCCGCCGGATTCAAAGGCAGAGGATTTCACATGTGTTTTTGCTTAGAGCCCACATTTGCAATGATGTCGAGGCTGTTTCTTGGGGACCCGGCCAGTGCAACTTAGCGGAGTTTGGGTTTGCAAAAGCAGACACTCTGCATTTTAATAATTTCTCCTTTCAGAAAAGCATATTGTACCTTGAAGCGGAGCCTGAAAGGTTGGAGTCCGCAGGGAATGCAGCTGCAACAAAAGAGCGCTGAAAGCCATTTGGCTGCTGGGGACGATGCTTAGGGTGCCTATTGGCTAGGTTCCCTTCGTCGTTCCCCACCCCACCCCCATACCCACACAAACGTTTCTGCAACCACCTCACAGTGCCAAATTACAACCATATTTATAATTTCCCAGACAGTTGGGTCCCCGCTGTCGGAATGACATCGGTAAGGAGGATATAATAAAAACAACAACAGCGACATGCAGTATTTCTCCCAACACGAGAAGTCCATAAACTCCCCACCACCACCACCGCCGCCGCCTCTCTCCCCACCCCTCCCTGAAAGGAAGAAACCAGGCATTGTTTGAAACTTCACTCCAACATCACTATGCAGCGAGAGCCTGGAAAGGCCTCAAGGTGGAAATATTAAGACACCATGACATCCTTTCATAGTAAGCCAATAAACTAATAGGGGCTGCGCGGGGGCCCCGGCCAGCACCTCTCCTTGCCATCCCCCCGGGAGCTGGTGGGGGACGCTCCGGTCTAGTGCCCCCGATTTGTGAGACTTTCAGAAGGAAAGGCCGTCTTATCTTGTCTCTCTCGAAAAGAAGGATACCGTATTTACCGGTGGAGTAAAAAGACAGCTGCAAATAGGCCTTTGGCTGGCCCGAGAGACGCGGCGCGCAAAAAAATAGTCTTTCTGCTTCTCAGTTGTCCCCTAGCCAAAGTGCCGACACAAAGTAAGGTCCCTAAAACATTGGAGGTTTACAGCTTGCTTAAGTGATGTTGGATCTTTTCGAGGCACTTCAGGGTACAATAAGCTCTTCTGAAAGCAAGAATGATTAAAATGCAGTGTCTTCTAGCAAACCCAAAGTCCTCTAACTGGCACTAGCCAGGCAGCCCACATTTGCCATCGTTGCAAATGTTCCCCTGGAGGAAGGACTGAGGATACAGCGGCTGAGGGTGGTGGGGCGGGGGTGTTGGATTAGTTAGACTGGAGGAGGTTGGAGGTTGACATTTCCCTCTCTGTCCCCTGGCATTCACCCCTATCCTGCTCCTCCCCCATCCCAACCCCACTAAAAAAGAAAGAAATCCTGTCTTACACTATCACCGAGTCGGGTTAGAGGAAACTGAGGCTACGAGTTCTCCAAGCCAGGCTCACGGTTGTTTGCTAAGGGCCAGACTAGGGAAGCGAGTAGATTGAGAAGTTGAGGAAGGGGCCACAGCCAGGAGGGGCCGGGCTGGGAGTGGGGGCACGTTGTGAGCCCTAAGCATCAACTTCTTGCAGAGAGAAAGTGGGAGCCCCCAGGACAGCTTGGAAATTCCACAACGAGCGAAGGGACACCAGCCGCTTTCATATGGAAATCGACCTTGGAGCAGACGTTGTTTCTGGGTGGAGCAGAAGCCAAGACCAAGTTCACTGAACCTAACATAGCGTTCAATCAACCATTGAAACCAAGGAGGAGAGAAAGCGAGAGAGGGAGGGGGGCTGGAGAGACTTGCCTTTCATTTGGACTTGGTCACAGAGATGGCAGTAGAGAGAAATGAAACACTGGAAACAACTTTAAAGGCCGAGAAAGCCCTGCCGATCAGGGGTACATTTTGTTTCCATGAAAGAAAGAAAATCATTCAAAGCAATGACTCTTCCCCCTGCCCCCCCCCTACATTTGACAGAACAAATGCAAATAGATATGATGAGTTGTCGTTACAGAGGGCATGTGAAGTAAGTCAACTGCAAAGATTTAAAAAACAGGAACTATGTTTTAGGAAAGATTTGAGTGTTGGACTTGAGTTGGGTTATTTTTCCCCCACTCCATCTTCTATAATTCAAAAATAAGTTGAAGTAAAAAGGGGGGGGGAATGAAACTTAACATTGTATCTTCCTAGAGACTTTTTTTTTTGCTGGTTTCCTGTCTTTTGTCTTTGATTTATTATTGCCTTTATTTGTTCCTCCCGTTTGGTTCATTTTATTCTTATTTTAAAAGAAAAGCTCCAAAGGCCGTTCTATTTTTATGGAAATTGCTCAGTGGTAACAATTTTAGATAGCTTCCAGAAGAATAATCTTTGTGCTAGCCATTTCACCCAAGATGCTTTGCAGTATTTCACATAACAATTTACTAATTAATGACAAATTAAATGGAATTCAGCAAGAAGAATCAGAGGTTAGATTACTGGTGTATACTCTGTGTAAAAAGGTATGCAAATATCTTCAACCCATTTGTGGTTCATCAGTGGGAAATAATAGCTATTCTACTTGAAAATTTAGCATGCAGGAAAGCTACTAAGAAACTGAATTTGGAAATTATGCGTAGTTTTGATTTTTAAAAAAACATTTTCTAGGTTAAACACTTTCTTTAGTTTTAAGGGCACAATGAACTTTCTATTTTATTAACTTGAAGCACTATAGGCATCCAGCTATCCTTTGCTTCAGACATTAATTATATACTTACTGGGAAGCAAAAGGCCACTTTCAAAAATCAGTACACAAAATTTTTAACTTTCAGAGCAGAAAATGCACTGGCTGGTGGTGCCCAGTTCTCTTGGCAGAAAAGAGAGAGAACAAATTTGAGACACAATGTTTAGCAGGAAAGAATACACCTTGCTTATAAAATGTTTTGCTTGTTTTTCTTTAAATCACTTTGCTGTACACAGAAAAAACCTGGCACTACCATCCAAGTGCCTTAGAATTTTGTTTAATCTCCTCCTTGGTTTCTATGATAGATTTGCTACATGAATTGGGGAAAATTGTTTCTCTTGCTTCTGCCTCAGTTTCCTATGTACCTGAGCAAGCAGAACTTACCACAGAGAGGTATTGCAAGACTAAGAGATTCATATTTATGAAATAATTTTATCTCTAATTTGGAAAGTTCTTTCCTAAGTGAAATATTTTTATATCTACATGAACATTCACATGAATCATTAAAAGACTTGGATTTTGGAAATCGTGCATGAATTTGGAAGATGAGTGCCTCCAGTGGGATATTACTTGTTTTGGATGAATAGATAATAATTTATTTGGGATTATTATAATGTTGTGAGGGAAAGGAAGATCCAGTGCCATTTCCTTTTCCATTTTCATTTTTTCTTCCCCTCAACATCATTTTAACTCAAATTAGGGTCCAAGTGCTGACCCTTTGTTCTGAGGAATATTATTCATTTAAGTTAATTTACTACTTGTGTGGTATGCTGGATAGAACTCTGGATTTAGGTTAAAAAAAACTTGGGTTCAAATCCACACATTGATCCTTACTGTCTGTGTGACTTTGGATAGATCAGGTCTCCTCTCTGGGCCTAAATTTTCTTATCTGCAAAATGAGGGGTTTGGACTACACAATTCTCAGTGTCCTTATGAGCCCTAAATCTGTAATTCTATGTCCCTCTTCAGTCTTGGGCAGATCAATTCATTTCCTTGGACTTTAATTTCCTCATCTGTAAAATGAGAGTGCTAAAATAGATGATTTTTAAGCTCTCTTTAAGGTCCAAATCCTATGATTCTCTGTGGTGGTCCCAATAATAACAATTTGTGCTTTATAGTTATGCTCTAAAAAGTGCTCTGGCATACGTTTTCTCATTCAGTCTTCTCAATAACCCTATAGAATAATGCAAGTATAGTTACTCCCTCCTTTACAGATGAGGAAACTGAGGTTCAGAGAAGGCAAGCAACCTGCTCACAGTTACACAGTTACTTGGTAACAGGGCCAGAACACCAACCTGTGTCTCTCTGACTCCATCAGCAATACCCTTTGTCAAACAAATACTCAATGTAGCAGTCCTTTCAGCAAGAAGGAAAAAAATCTATTAGAATGATCAGTTGATGAAGCATTCCAACCAATTGGAGTGTGGTAAAATTGGGAGGATAATGAGAAGATAAGCCCCTTGCTCAGGAAAGACACACATTCAGGAAGCATTCCTCCATATCTCTCCTTCACCAAAGTCCTCCTCCAATGCTGCATAGTGAAGTGGAGGTGACCTGGGCTTCTTCCAAGGCTATGCCATCAGAGCACGAGTTCTGAAAATTTGGGAAGGCTTTAAATATGGAGCCAATGATGGATTGCAGAGCTTAGCCCCTAAGCTTAAGGCTGATTTAGGGCCTAAAATCAAAGATGACACACAACACAGGATTGGTGATTTATTACTTCTATTTAATTCAAATAAACATTTATTAAGTGCCTATTATGTGCCAGGCACTATGCTAAGTACTGAGGATACAAAAACAGGCAAAAGACAGTCCCTTCCCCAAAGGAGCTTACAAACTCCTCCTCCTCCTCCTCCTCCTCCTCCTCCTCCTCCTCCTCCTCCTCCTCCTCCTCCTCCTCCTTCTCCTCCTCCTCCTCCTCCTCCTCCTCCTACTACTACTACTACTACTACTACTACCACTACTGGGCAACAGCAACTCACAGTTAGCTAAAAAGTTTTGAGCCTCCATGACAAAGAAATTATTGATATTTTGAAGTGTAATCATGAGAGCCTGATTCAGGATTCACAGTGACTTTGAGGCTCTTTCTCTACTTTGTCAAGGTTTTAATGGTTTGCAAAGTACTTTTCATACATTGTATCATCTGATCCTCACAATAATCCCGGGAAAGATAGGTTTTATTGTCAAACTCATTTTAGAGGTGAAGAAATTGAGATTCATAGAAGTTCAGTGACTTGCCCAGGACCATGCATATAATGTCTGAGGCAGAATGCAAACCCAGGTCTTCCTGTGAGACCCGCTCCACACATCCTCTGAGCCAGTTTCTTAACTTATTAAAGTGATGCCTAATAGCCTGTGTGAATGCTTGCTCTATGATTATGTGATTGAATGGATGAGTATGCTTTGATTTAGTCACTGATCCTTCCACGTAAGACTTAAGAATCCGACAAAAACAAGACCATAATGGTGATGAGAGAGAAGCATCATAGCGCGATGTAAAGAACTCTTTCAGAAAAGTTAGGAAACTTGAATTCTAATCCTGACTCTGCTATTAACACTAGTTGTATGACCTTGGGCAATTCACCTAGCTTCTTATTTTCTCATCTATATAATAAAAGTTCCTTACATCTGTATAATAGCTTCCAAAGCATTTTCACATGTGTTCATCTAATTTGATACTTACAAAGTATTTGACTTGCATATGATCACATAGCTAGAAAGTGGTAAAACAAGAACTAGAAAATGTAGGGTTTAGACAAGATGAGTTTGAAAATCCTTTCCAGGTCTCAAATTCCATGTTTCCATGACTCATATTCCATATTGGATTGTTTCATTTTGGCTTGAAGGCCCTTTATTAGCATTCTTTTTTCCCCTCTTATCTTCCTCACCTCTTTGACTCTAGTACAGATATGCAGACTATACAAGGGCACCTTGACTTATGCCCTATCCCTATCATGTTGCCACACTTCTGGCCTCTTCTTTTTTCTCTCACTCTGCCAATACGATTATTCAAAGTTAGAAGGGACCTTAGAGATCATCTTGCCCAACCCTGTAATTTTACAATTAAAGAAGACAAAGTGGAAGATTTGCCCAAATTCACACAGTCAATCAATGGCAGAATTGGGATTAGAACCTGGGTCTCCAAATGGTCAATCAATAATCTTCTTTTCACCAAAATGTTACCTGACTATTGGAAATAAAAGAATTATACTCCTTTCTCTTTTCATACTTATAAGAATAAACAACAACAATCGTAACACCAAAAATAGCTGGGTTTATTTTTTTATTAAGCACTTTACAAAGTACCACCCAAAGCGGTCATTGGATAGTTCAGTGTCAACTTAGAAAGGAGTCTCCAGTAGGGTACCTAAGGAATTTGTGCTATTTAACATTTTTCATTGATGTTTGGGAAGAGGCATAAATGCTATCCTTGTCAAATTCTAAGTTGACACCAAGCCAGAAAGGAATGCTACCATGTTGGATGGCAGGGTCAGCTTCCAAAAAAATCCTGAACAATGGACTTAAGCAAATAAGATGAAATTTAATAGGGATAAATGTTATACTTGAGTTCAAAAAATCACCTTCCCAAGATATGACACACAGGAAAGGTATGGATGCACAAGCAGTTCATAAGAAAAAGATTCGGAGATTTTAGTGAACTATAAGCTCCATGGAAATGGACACTGTGACATAGTAGTCAAAGTAACTGATGCAATTTTGGGATCCAATAAGGGAAGCTTAGTTTCAAGGCAAAAAAGATAATGGGTCCACTGTGCTCTGCCCTGGTAAGACCATAAGGACTGTGTTCCTTTTTGGAGGTCAAATATCAGGAAGACATTAATAAGCTGGAGTAAATCATAAAAAGGGAAGCCAAGATGGTGAACTGCTTCAGGTTCATACCACATGGGGATTGCTTGAAGAAACTGGAAATTAGTGTAGCCTGCAGAAGAAGGGATTGAGGGTTGGTTTGGGGGGGGAAGGGGTTGTGGCCTGAAATGTCTTCTCTTGTTTTATATTATTAAATTGTGTGTATACATACACAGACATACATACATGCATATATACACATATAGATAGATATGTATGTGTGTATATGTATGTGTTCTCTCTCCAAATAGAGTGTCACACCTTCAAGCACAGGGACCATGTCTTATATTTTCTTCCTGTCTTAATACAGGCACAAATGGTAAGTGGCAGGCTATAACTTGAATCCCAGACTTCCCATACTACTTGGGAATATGGATACAGCATATGCTATAAAAACTAATACTTTTCTCAATAAACATGAGGTCCTATTAGGATAACATTAATACTCTACTTTGAATTAATGAATATTTGCTGAATAGTGAATGAATCAATTCAATATCATGAACTCTCAGTTCTTGCTAGAAACTAGAGAGACAGTGTTCAATTTGATAAAGGATAAGACAGCATATTGTAGTGAATGGTCATTGGACTTTGAATCTACAGGACCTGGGTTCAGATCCTGCCTCAGAAGCTTACTTACTAGTTATGTGACTCTGAATCATTTACCTTCTTCAAGAAGTTTTTCCTGGTCCCTCTCCTCCCTACCCCTGCTACTGCTAGGGCCTTGCTTCTAAGATTACCACCCACTGACACTCTATAGATCTTGTATGTGCATCATTACTGGCATGTTGGCTCCCTTACTTCCCCATTAGGATGTGAACTCCTTGAGAGCAGGGATCATGTTTTGGCCTTTCTTTGTATGCTCCGTACATAGCACGGTACCTGGCACATAGTAAGCACTTAATAAATGCTTTTTTTGATGGTGATGATGATAATGATGATACAGAAAGAGTGGTCTTAAACAGTAAGAAGAAATTAATGAAGCTATTACAATCTCCCATTTCCTTGAAATGAGGTTGGTTTCCTAAGATGTGGAGTGAGACCAAGTTCTTATGCTCTATGGGGATAAATAAATGTTTGCTTCAAACGAAACTGAGGATTGAATTAAAATGTGTTACTTGAAATGAAAATTATATGCTTTTAGGCAAGAACCATTTCTTCACACTCTGTCAGGACCTTAGAGCAACCATGCTGGGCTTTTCGGAGACAGGGGAGGGAGTATTAATCTGAGCCTGGGTCAGAGCAGGAGACGATTCTGAAACCAAGTATTTAAGGCCTTCAGGCACTCCTCTCTCTTCTCAGCTGGAGAGCTATTGCTCTGGTCTTATCCTGTTCCTCCAGTCTCTTAGCTTGAACCAAGAGGCTTCCCCTGCCCCTTCTGACTCTGATCTTCTGTTTTCCCCACTTTGGCTTGACAGCCTAATGTCAAGTGGTTCTCCTGTGCTCCTGACTTCATTTCCTTTTTGCTGCCTCTGCTTCCTCCCCGTATCCCTGTTTCTCCATCCATGACCTTAGCCTAGTGACCTAATCCTGATTTAAATTAACCCTACTATTGCCATTAGGATTCAAAACCTGGAATTGATCCAATCCTAGGGCCCCAGAAGAAAAGATTCTCAGACAATGTGGATGTAAGAAAAAGCAGTCATTTATTTCCCCCCCAAAATATTTTCTGTATTAGGTTCTCAAGATGGGTCTAGACTTGCTTTACAGAGCTGTAGCCACATGGGAGACTGTTCAAATACTCAGCTTTATTATCCTTAAATATTTTCACACAGACCCTGGGAAAGGGGTGAGCAAGGTAGGCCTGGAGCACAACACACAAGGGGGACAAAAGAAGGAACACTTTTCAATATTACTTTTTATAACTGTCTATTTTTAATTCCAGAAAATTTTGCTTTCTGTGGTACATGGGTATTCTCCTGAGTCACAATGAAGGCTCTATGCCTCAGGTAGAGAATAATGCACAGGAGGTGTAATTTTAAAACATGGCCCACAGTGGACAAATGCTTTGTCCCAGCCCTACATATGCATTGACAACCTCAATTGCCTTACACATAAGAAAGCTTTGCTTCCTCTTTGATCTCTGCTGAATAAGGAGAAATGGGATTTAGAAGTGGAAAAGACCTAAGAGATTTATTTTACAGATGAGGAAACTGAGAACAGAAATGGTTAAGTGGCTTGCCCAAAGTCATACAGAGGCAGATTCAAACCTTCAAACCCAGGTTCTCTGACTCCAAATACAGTACTCTTTCCCGTGCCCATGACATTTTGGAAAAACAAGACAAACGAAAAATAAAACAGAGGATATTCTCAAGGAAATAAGTTTTAGGGGTTTAGCTTTATCTTAAAGAAGCATAGATGCAGAGGTGGGTGCTGGGCTTCCTCTTCAATCATCCCAGAGCCAGCAATAGAGCAAGGAGAGAGAGCAGGTTAATAACTACAAGTGTTGAATGAAAAAGTGCTTCCAAAATCCACCAGAATGACTCAGCAGGGAGGATCCATGTCCTATCCCCTAACACAATAACCTTCAAATCTATAGAGCTTTTCCAGGCAAGGAGTTTTCTAGATTTTCATCCTACAATGCATAAAATGCTGCAATTTTCTTCACACTTCTTAATTAGTACTGTACAGAAGTCAGCATGAATGGCAGATTTAGAGTGAGTGGTCCTAGTTTTTTAAACCAAGTTCAACTGCTTACTAGTTGTATATCTTGTATATATTTCACCAGTCTGGGCCTCCCCATGGGACAGCAGAATAAAAACTACTAATTAATTATAACTTCACAGTAAGGTCAATTACAGTGTTAGAGCTAAAAGATACCAAAGAAGTCATTTAGTCCAATCAGTTCATTTTATAAAGGGAATTTTTTTTTATTGAAATCAATCAACCCTTGATCTCCTCATCCATAGTCGAATGCTTTTGTCACTATACCACAGATCAACCCTCTCCCCCTTCTTTGTAATAATTATACAGTGATGGGGCAATGTACCTATCAAAATTCCTTTACATTTCATATCTGAGATTCATAACATTGCTTCGAGGTAGGTGTAAGGATGATCTCCTCTCATCCCTATTCTACAGAAGAGGAAATTGAGAAATAAAAAGACTAAATGACTATCTTCAGTAGTCAAATCTGAAAAGAAAAGTTGCTTCTTCTTCCTTGCAAGTTGCATTTGCCCTCCTAAAGGCAATGGTTTGGGAATGGTTGAACTGGGTTCAGCAGGAAATGATTTCTTGTGGCCCTCAATTAATTGGTCCAAACAACTGGGCTGAGCAAACTACATCAGGATCTTTTCTTTGCTCCTTCAGGGCCTCTCCACTGCAAAGACCCAGCCAATCACATGAGCTCACGCCAAATTGTCCTGAGATGTTGGACAAATGGGGCTGGTGGGGGCCTCTGATAAGATTGCCAAAATCAATTTTAATTGTGCCCCCATGACAGGATAAAATGTTTTTGTTTTAATATTGTTTCGATAAAAGGTATTGTAATATTTAAAATGTCTTATTGATCCCACTGCCACCACAATAAATCCTGGTGAGGATTTGAGAGCTTCGCCACAATTGATGGGCTTACTGCCTAGGGAGCGTGAGAAATGGTTTACCTTCGGCCTCATACCCACAAGACACAGAATCCGAGGCTGGTCCAGCCCTTCTACTCTTGCCAACATCAAAGGGAAGATGCGATGATCCCTAAGCAGACACAGGAGAACTTGAGAGGATTTTTTTTTTAAACAAAGGAATCAAAATATGAAACTGAATCACCTGCTCATGTTTTATTATGCTCCGTTTTGAATCAATACAAGACCCCTCGTTGATGATTCCTCACCCTGAAAGGGAATACTCTTTTTTTTCCAGGCAAAAACTGAATAAGGCTTCTTAAGTAAAACAGATGTTACAGTCTTGTGTGGTGGGGGCTTCCCACCCCCAAAGGAGGGAGCCCTGCAAGAAAAGCCCAAGTCTGGTTGGAAAACTCCAACATTAGTGATTCTTGAGTCTTAGCTCACAGAAGTTTTCTTTTGTGTTTACGGGGGTGGGAAGCGGTTGGGGGGGGAGCCTTTTTTTTAAGGCAAGCCTGTTACCAAAGGATTTTAAGATACAGCAGAGATGTGAAAGGCATAGAAGATTTTCATTTCCTGTGTTATGGGGTGCAAATAATATCAGTATGAAAAACCTGGCAGGGAGATTTCAGATAGCAGTTTTTACATTGATAAGTATTTGTTCATTTCCTGACAACAAAAAATATAAATCTCTTCAGAAATTAAATACCCCGGCTTGTTGGAGCACTTTTTGTGACGTTCTGTGCTAGGCTGGCTCCCTTTCATCAGGAATCCACAGCCAGCATAATAATCACAGCATCAGTTATTATACTTGTATCAGTTCGGTGCGGCGAGAGGCTAATGCGGTGTATGGCCGAATTCTCCTACTTTTGTGTCACTTATTTTCTCTGTGGGCCCCGATTTGCATTTTAATGGAAGTAGTTTATAGACTTCTCTGCTGCCTTCAGAGTGCCACAAGTGGCATCATTAAGTGAGCTAAGCCGGATTAATGCTGATAGTAAAGTCAGATAATACAATAACAGAGGCCTCCATTTCCATTTGCATTAGGTGAAGAGAGCAGGTCTGTCTGGTGCGGGGCGATAATTTGTAAGCGCGATATGTTGTACTTGAGAGGATAAGATTAAATTTAGTGGGTTTAACTGTCATCCCAGTAAGTCAATTACTTCATCTTTTCAGGCTTTGAATTTCTTTTATAAATAAAATAAATGGAATATTGAGCTGCTCCACAGTCATTTCGAGCTCCCATGAAGAAGAATTACACAGGCTGGGCCCAAAAAATAAAGGCTTCGGATTCAGCTCCATAAACAAAATATAAACTCCATTCAAGTGCCAGCATGGCAGCAGCGCAGAAATATTGTCCATCTCTCATATCACAAGCATGACAGATTCCATTGTGACTTTAGTTTCTCCATAATAGGAAATATTTATGTTGTGCCTGCTCCTTTCTATTTGTATCTCTTAGATTGTAGAAGGAACACACTCCCATACGGAGCCACGTTCCCCTCTCATCCTCAAATACCGCCCCCCCCCCATTTCCCCACAGCATCTCTATCTTTTTGTTGGTTTCTAAATACTTAGTGTTAAGGGGTGGATATTAAGAATGACTCAAAACCCAAATGAGATAAAGGTAGATCAGTTAGATTTCAAACATGTATCTGATAACACAAGGTAGTGATTTTTTTTAACATCTTCCTTCCCCCTACCCCAACTCTTACCCTCCCATCTTCGCTACTGAAGGTGACTTCACTGCATGAAAAGTTGAGTTATCTGGTGTCAGCAAATGGGATCTTGATACATGAGCTCCAACATCTTTATTAGAGAGACAGTGAGAGAGAGAGAGAGAGAGAGAGAAAGCCAACCATCCTGGAGAATAGAAAGATGGAGCATCTAAGATCAAGTACTTAGAGTCTCTTAATCCATTACCCTGTGGTTCTTGAAGTTTTCTAGAGGCCACTGAAGTCTCATATTTATCCTTCATGGCCACCATGCTTTTTGGACCTAATTCACAGGAGTGGCACTATTCACCTTGGGCTACAGGAGATAACCTTAGACAATGCCTTCTGAAGAGCTGCCACTGAAGTGACTTGCTCTTGTGGCAAATTCAGGTCTAGGCCAATCAAATAAAACCAGGTGTTGAAAGGATTACAGATTTAGAAGTCTTTCTTGTCTTCAGGCACTTTAAGGAGATACCAAAAAATAAAACAAACATTTAAAAATGACATGGTTTCTATCTTTAAGTTTACATTCTAATTGGAGTCAAAAAGGGCAAAAGATAATTCAAAAGAAGACCACAAATCATAAATAGCTGATTGTTGATACAGACAGTGAAGGGAGGTTCAGAGAAGAAAGAGAACACTAGGAAATTGGAGTTGGACATTCAACTCGGTAACTGGGAAAAACCCTTAGTCCTATGCTGGTGAAATCAAGTTTTAATAAATGCTTGTTGAATGAATGAATGCATTTTCCTCTACACACTGAAATAGCTCTTCTCTGTCAAGTATCCACACCACTAAAACTTCTTGGAAGTAGAAACTACAAATATAAAGTTATAATATTACAGTAGTGTCATCATAGTCTCTGAGGCCTGGAAGTGACTTAGCCCTCTGCATCTATGTGATGTTACTGACTCCAGTGTTTTGACCAAAAAACTGATAGTTTGGGGGCTGGGGGCTGGGGGTGAACAACCATCTATCTGCAGGCACACACATACACACACACACACACACACACACACAAACACAAATACTGCCTTTAGATAGATGACATTTATTTACAATGAAATAAGCAAAACAACCTTGGAGTTGATGGTTTCTGTGCTAAGTGTTTTGAGGCATCATGTGAACTCTGCTAGTTGAATTTTTATTTCATAACATTTTTATGCCATTTGTAAACAGTGCCTCTAAACCACCTTCTAGCCCATCTCCCTTGCCTTCTCCCAGAATTCATCCCTAATTTGTCTGTTGAAGATTTACTCAAACCTTCCTTGATTATACATTTCAGTGTTAACCCCTATGTTCCTCTAGGAAGGGTTTTCTTGCCTACAACCTGCTTTTTCTTTTCCCATCTAGCTTTTAGTACAAATGAAAAATATTTGGTCAGTATCCTTCATATTATATTGTTCTCCACAGATTTGAAGATACTTACAGAGCTCAGGTTTGCTCCTTTATTTTTACATTTTTTTGGCAAGAAGAATCTTCCAAAGGAGAGGGGAAAAGGCTTCAAATAGAATTCATCATTTTCAAGCTAGAGCTCCATAACCAATTTGACTTTTAGTTGTTTTATTATTCCAATTAATCTCTTTAAGCTCTCTAAAGAGTTGGCATTTACATTTTTCATTCCCATCGTTAGGAACATTTCTCTAATAATAATATTTTCTAATGCCTATACTATTGCTTCGTTTGATTTGGTGATACAGGGAGGCTATAATCAGAAACCTGAGCCTGAGTGTTCTAGATATCACTGTCCCATTTTCTCCAAAATTAGCAATGTCACGCAAGCTTTCAGATGCTGTAATTACAACCCCAGCAGAGCAGAAAAGCTCCCAACAGCCATAAAGGCTTATGCTGTTCAGAAATCAGACCGCCTTGCCTGAAATCCTGAGTATTCCGTGCTTCTTACCACCTCTGACTTCCAAAAACACTGAAGCCTTCCCCCTTGTGCCCCCTTAACACACCCCAAGTTTGTTCTCAACTGAGATTCACAATTTCTTCCTAAATGTTTATACGTGCTACTATTCTAAATAACCCTGAGTTTTCTGAACTTGCCCAAGTATTTTGTAGCTGGGAGACTCAAATTTTGCGGTCTTTGAGGATTACTGGATTGGGTCACAAGGTCAGGACAAAGCCAAAAGAGGCAGTTTCTTACATAATGTGATTTCAAGGTCACTGAAAGCATGCTCTTTGTCTTCACCCCACTCCCAAAATACCAGGCCTCACCTTCTGCTAACATACCTGAAATGCCCATATTACTCCCTGCTTTGGAGTGGAGGCCCCTGTTAAAATGTCAATGCTATCCAGGAGGGATAATACATCAAGGCATTATCTTCCATTAACACCGGAACTCAGATGAATTGTTCAGGTCAGATTCAGTCCCTTAGCAGGCTTTGAAGCCCTTAGGGACTGGGACAAGGATGTTTTTCATGCAGGGAAGAAGTAGGGAAAGGTCAGGAACATGGAAGACAATATGAGTGGCCAGGTCTATTCCATAGTTAGAGTAGAGTGGACTGTGGAAATTGGGGTGAGAGGGTGTGGAAGAGAAAAGCAAAGGCAAATTTGACCTCTGTGCTAATGGGTACAGACTACGCCTTACAAAAGTGTCTCTAAATTGCCTAAAAAACATCTACCTGAAATCTGCTAGCCAAAGCAGAAAGAAAAATAGCCGTGGCAGTTTTGCCAAGTAAATAACTATAATTTTGTTTTACAAATCTTCATTGAAAAACCTACATTTCTATTCTGCATGAGGTGGGAGAATGAGGAATTCAGTAGGACCCCAGATGTCAGAAGTATGCTAACCATTCCCCCATCTCCTGACAAAAAGATCTTTCCCACAGCAGCTGTATAGAAGGCAGGAGAGCTGAGTCACTTTCACAGTCCAGATGTTGTATGATGCTGTCTGCAAAGCTCTCAGCACCATCTGATAGCTCTTTAAAAATACAAGGTGTGTTTTTAAAATATTCTATTCTCCATAAGCAGGTACAAAGTTGCCATTCTCTTCCCTCATCCTCCATCTTGGCAATAATACAGACCTTTAGAATTAATGAGCCTGATGGACACTATGAAAGCAAGGATATGAAGGTGTTTCATCCCCAATCCTAACAGCTTGCAAAGTTTTATTTTCTCCCAGATAAAGTAGATGACAAGCTACACATTCAAAGTCAAGTTTCCCTCTTTGGGCCTCAGTTTCTTCATGTGTAAAATGAGACAGTTGAAGCAGATAAGCTCTAAGGTGTCGTCTAACTCTTCAAACTATGATGTGATAACTCACCAGATTCTATTATGTGCCTAGTACAAGGTTCCCTACCTGCTTCACACAAATGTTTGAATTACATTAGTTGGGTAGTGGCTTTCACTGCCATTTCCTTTTCCCTGACTCTCTGCAGAAGGATGGGCATGGGTATCTGCACCACCTGGAGAAGACTGAGATCCTTAAGGTGACCTTAGCAGATGAAGATACAGAATTTTCAACTTTCAAGCACCTGAGGCCTGTAGGTAATTTCTGAACTATAGAAAAACTCAGTATGACTTAAAATCCCTGAGAACCTTATTCTTTTGTTGACTACAATAAAGTTACTACAGTATCTTATTAAGAAATTTTTGTAGTGCATAATTTTTGTTGACTGATTTGTATAAACATATATTCGTTGCCACAAAATATTTTTGTTTGTTTGTTTTTGGAGGGGGGAAGGCAGGGCAGTTGGGGTTAAGTGACTTGCCCAAGGTCACACAGCTAGTAAGTGTCAAGTGTCTGAGGTCACATTTGAACTCAGGTCCTCCTGACTCCAGGGCTGCTGTTCTACTCACTGCAGCACCTAGCTGCCCTGCCATAAAATATTTTACAAAATATTTGACTATTTTGCAATAATGAATACAAGTAAACAAATCCATTATTTCCTGGTGGTGCATATTGTATGGCTGGGAATCATGGATTGCCATAAGTACCAAAGAATCAAAAAGTATAATTGACCCAAAGGGTGATGGAGAAATGCACAGTAGGTGTAAGTAGATTGAAGTGCATTAGTAATAAGGACTTGTGTGCAAGAAGTCATGTAAAAAAGAACATCCAGGAAAAGTGCAATCAGAAAAGGAGGTGAAACAGTTATGTAGCAAGAGAGGAGAGTAATAGATGGACAGCCAGAGTGCTATACTAGTGCCCAGAGAAAGCTGAAAAACCTAGAAAACAAGACCTCTAATGTATTGGGTAGACCCTGTAAGAAAGATTTTATTGCAAGACATAAGTAAAAATTGCACAGCTTGAGAATACACGGGTGGGTGGTGACATTTTATTGTAGAAAGTATACCCATCTACAGATCAGTGAAAGTATTGAAGAGGGGGCCTTAGAAATCATCTTACCCAGAGCCTTAATTTGCAGATGAGTAAAATAAAGCCCAGAGAGGGAAAGCATTTTGCTCACAATCACACAGGAAGCATTTTTTATTTAATTTTCTAATTAACAACATTTATTTTCTCTCTCCTCTTTTCCTAAACCCCAATCGAACAAAAAAGAAAGAAAAAGAAATCCCTCAAAACAAATATACGGAGCAAAGAAAAACAAATTTCTACTTTGGTCATGTCCAAAAGTACGTCTCATTCTGCATCTCGAGTCCGTAATTTCTCTGTCAGGAGGTGAGTTGCATGACAGAGTGTCACTTTTAACAGGATTACTCAAGGAAAACTTTCATGGAAGAAGTAGAATTTGAGCCAAGCATTTAGGAAGGGTAGTCTTTAGTAGGCAAAGAGAGAAAGGGGGCGTTCCAGGTAGGGGGAATGGTGTTAACATTGAAGATGTATGAAAACAAAAGGCCCATTCCAGGAAGTAAAAAGCCCAGTTTAGCTGTGTTCAAAGTGTTTGTGAAAAAGAGTGGTGGGCCAAAAGAGCCAGAAGCATAGGCCTGGGATGGGTTACAAAATGTATGATGTAAAGTGTCACTTAGCATTCCTGTAAATATGAATGCATTCCACATCCACTCAATTCTCATCAGCTTTCCCAATAACAAATCTCTCCTTCAGCAGCTCTTCCACTGGCTTCAAAGGACACTCCTTGTGCAGACGAGATACCGTGTGAGAGGATAGGAAAATTACTCCTTATAAGCAAGAGCAGCTGTGCCAACGTCCATGCTCACTCAGGCAATGCAGATGGCCCATTTACAAAGTGAATTGGAAACTGTGGATTTGATTTGTGTGACTCAAGGGAAAACCCTTTACCTCTTCGTGTCTCCGATTACCCCGTCTGTAAAATGGACATGATAATTCAGAGCCCTTATTCTATAAGTGAGAACTGACCAGGAAACACCCATAAAACCCTTCATTGGAAGGCAGTATGTAAATGTTCAGCAACAGACCAAACACTGGCTAATGGCCATAGGAGGGAAGAGCAACTTACAGATTAATGAATTAAATATCTATTTACTCTTTTATTCCTATAGCTATTTGCTGTGTTAAGTAAGAATTTGTGTGTTTGTTAGATATGTTAACACATGAAAGTACTAGTTGAGATTTAAATGCAGGTGAAAAGATATATAGGAAATACAATCACATTTTCTGTTGCTATTAGCCCAGAAACTAAAGCAGGCCCTCTCAAACAAAGGCGGGAATAGAAATGTAAATAGAAACACAGTTCGTAAATTCCCTGGTTATCATTCCTGGCTCTGGACATTGTATAGCATTTTGTCCTTAGCTATAACAAGACTATATTAGCCTGACATAAAACCAAAATGGAACATCTATTCAAATTGTCCTTTCCTCTCCCTACTTTTTTTTTCTCCAGGGGGCACCAAATACATAGACGGCAATAATGTTTTTAATGTTTAACCAGCCACAATCCCAGACCAAACACATCTACTTCGATGTCCATGTCTCTATGTGGATCCAAGCAAGCAAGGGCCTCATCTAAATTTGGGCTTCAAAATCTGTTTTCAAGTATTAATTTTGAGTGGAAACAATTTTGGTTGAATTTGGGAATTGTAAATATCCCCAAAGAGTTTTATAGCTCTTGGCCGCCTGTCTCTCAGTCTCACTATGGTTTCAACCTAGGGGGCTGTTAGATTACAAGTAGACAGCCTTGGCATGTGGTTACTCCAAATGCCTATAACCTCCTTTAAAACATGATCTAGAAATGTTGATATTATAAATGACTTTTCCCCCCCAAAAAAAGCCCCAGGGTTTGCAGGAGTTGGAAGTGGAGTCCAATGCCAAAAAAGTCTTCAAATGAGGATTTCCATTCAGCAAGATCAGATTACCCATTTCATAACAAAGAAGAAAGGAAAACCTTCAAGCTGAAATCCATACACTTTTGGACCTGAAACAATGGACCCAGCGGGGACACTGGATTTCTAACTCCTAAGAAGAACTAATGCTGCCCACCCCCTGGCAGGAGCCAGGGATAATTTTAGACAGGCACTCGAAAAATTCCAGTGATATTAAAGGGGCATAGAAAGTCTACATAGAGGGAGAGAGAGTGTGGTATTTGGAATAAATAACATAGCAAAAGCAATCCTGCCTTTAAGATCCTGTGGTAATGATATCCTGAGAAGGGAAGACTGATTGAAGCCAAGTGGAATTAGAAGAAGAAATGATAAAGAACACAATGGTGATATAACCAAAGCTTGAGCTCTATAGAACAAGATATATTTGTAATCATGACCAGTGCCAGCCACACAAATGAGGTGATCTTGTCATTAGACTCATGATTTTTTCACATTTTCTAATGGGATTGAGGGATCCTAGTATTTAGAATTAGAAGATAATAATCAAATGAGTCATTTCAGTCATGTCCAATGACTCTTCACGACCCCATTTGGGGTTTTCTTGGTGAAGGTACTGGAGTGCTTTGCCATTTCCTTCTCCAGCTGATTTTACAGATGAGGAAACTGAGGCAAACGGGGTCAAGTGACTTGTCCAGGATCACACATCTAGTTAAGTGTCTGAGGCCGGATTTGAACTCAGGAAGATGAGTCTTCCAGAGTCCAGGCCTATTAATACTTTAATAAAAGGAAGAAATAATTATACTTCAAAGAGCACTAGACTAGAAGTCAAAAGACCAGTGCTGCAGAGACAGCTCCATCACTGAGTAGCCAAGTGACCTTGGGCAAATCATTCCCCCATTCTAGGTCTCTATCTCCCCATGTGCTAAAATATAGGGATCGGGCTAGAAGATATTAAAGATCATTCTGAGTTCAAAAGTTCTATGACATGACTAAGAAACAAATGGTTTTTGAGCTACTACTATGTGAAATATGATGCATGAAGTTCTGGGGAGGAATTTCTTCAAGTGTAATTCAAATAAATAAGAACTCATATTCATCCAGATTTTCTAAGATTTATAAAGTTTAAGATTTATAAAGTTCTTTCCTTACAACAACCCTGCACCTGAATTTTCCCCAGACCTGATGTTTCTCCACCCTACATGGGGCACTGATTCGCAGTCCAATGGAGATAACCATCTGGATTCCAATGAAGTCATGTATTAGCTTGGGAAATAGAGAACTGAATTCTAGTCACTGACCAGAACTCTGTCAGTCAAGTCAGTCAACAAATATTTATAGAGTAGCTAACATGTTCAAGGTACAGTGTTAGGCACTGCTACTACCCAAGATCATGACACCATATGGTCATAGATCATAAATCTCTAGCGCTCAAAGAAGTCATATAATCCAATCTACTCATTGTTTTCAGAGGAGGAAATTGTGGTCTTTGCTATTTTGCCCCTTAGGCCTTGAAAAACTTCCTCTCCAGGTCCTTTTCCCAAAACATTCACACATACACACACACACACACACACACACACACACACACACACACACACACTTTTTCCTGTTGGTTCTAACATTTGAACTATTGTTAAAGATTTGAGGTTTAAAGTTCTCTACCTCGATCCTCAAAAACCACAAGAACCACCATAGATGGCTCTTGGCCACATTTCAGAAAATGACTACAACTCCCTTCTTTCCTACTGCAGAATGGGAAAAGATCCAGAAGAGGTTAAAACCATTCTATTTGTGCATCTCTGTCCTACCCTTTTTGGAAGCCCAGCATTTGGTCAAGATGCTTCCCATTCTGGGAATTCTGTTTCTGTTCCTAAGAGCGCAGAGCCAGTTCAGGGCTGGTACTAGAGTTTCCACTGGGAAACCAAACATTCTAATAAGGACTATGTTGTATTGTATTACATGACTTTAGAGATGGGACATTTCTCATACTAACTTTGGGAAGTCCAAACCCTTACCTCCCCCAAAGACAGTGAGCTAAAATTCCTCTACTAATCTTCAGAGTAGATTAAACAAGATTAATGAATCTAAGGTCTAGATTAAAATAGAACATAACTGAATGAGAACAACAGGGAAGAACTATTAGCAATTTCATGAATCAAGACTCTGTCTAGAAAGATCACAGAGCAGGTTAGTGGGAAAACTGCTGGATCTGGATGAGAGCAGTCTGGGGGGAAGGTGGCCCTTGGTGGCAGTGGCAGCAGTAGGAACCTCCTGAAGCTGCTTCCAGAGCTCCAGCGTCAGCTGCTTCTGGAGTCTCTGGCCCACGCAGTGGGAGGAATCGAGCAGCAGATCAGAGCAGGAGTGCAGGGAGCACTTTGCTGGCACAGAGGCAGGGTTCTCTTGCTTTACCCTGCTTGCATCTGGGTCATGGTCCTGGTGGGCAGTTCTTGGGGGAGGAGGAATGCTGCCGTGGCAGAGCTTGCAGTGACTGGAGTAGAATTAGCTCTGAAAACAGCAGTGCAGCCCCAAAACCTTGGGACAAGGTACTCTCTACTCTACAAGCAGTCATACCCTGACAAAAAGCACAAAGGTCAATTAGTTGGCTGGGAACATGACCAGGCAGCGCAAAAGGACTCAGAGTCACACTCAGACTCAGACTTTAGAATCTTTTTTTGGTGACAAAGAAGATCAAAACATACAACCAGAAGAAATCAACAAAGTCATAGAACCTACATCAAAAGCCTCCAAGAAAAACATAAACTGGCCTCAGGACACAGAAGAGCTCAAAAAGGATTTGGAAGTAAGAGATGTAGAGGAAAATTTGGGAAGAGAAATGAGAGTGATACAAGAAAACCATGAAAAATAAGTCAATGACTTGCTAAAGGAGACCCAAAAAATACTGAAGAAAATAACACTTTAAAAAATAGACTAACTCAAATGGCAAAAGAGCTCCAAAAAGTCAATGAGAAGAATGCCTTGAAAGGCAGAATTAACTAAATGGAAAAGGAGGTCCAAAAGACCACTGAAGAGAATATCACCTTAAAAATTAGATTGGAGCAAATGGAAGCTAGTGATTTTATGAGAAATCAAGATATTATAAAACAGAACCAAAGGAATGAAAAAATGGAAGACAATGTAAAATATCTCATTGGAAAAACCACTGACCTGGAAAATAGATCCAGGAGAGATAATTTAAAAATTATTGGACTACCTGAAAACTATGATCAAAAAAAGAGCCTAGACATCATCTTTCAAGAAATTATCAAGGAAAACTGCCCTGATATTCTAGAACCAGTGGGTAAAATAGAAATTGAAAGAATTCACTAATTGCCTCTTGAAAAAGATCCCCAAAAGAAAACTCCTAGGAATATTGTTGCCAAATTCCAGAGTTCCCAGGTCAAGGAGAAAATACTGCAAGCAGCCAGAAAGAAACAAATTGAGTATTGTGGAAACACAATCAGAATAATACAAGATCTGGCAGCTTCCACATTAAGGGACTGAAGGGCTTGGAATATGATATTCCAGAGGTCAAAGGAGCTAGGATTACAACTAAGAATCACCTACCCAGCAAAACTGAGTATAATGCTCCAAGGCAAAATATAGATTTTCAATAAAATAGAGGACTTTCAAGCTTTCTTGATGAAAAGACCAGAGCTGAATAGAATATTTGATTTTCAAATACAAGATTCAAGGGAAGCATGAAAAGGTAAACAGGGAAGAGAAATCATAAGGGATTTACTAAAATTGAACTGCTTGAAAATTGAAACATTCCTACAAAGAAAGATGATGTTTGTAATTTATGAGACCTTTCTCAGTATTAGGGTAGTTGAAGGGAATATACATACGTACATACATATATGTATGTATATATATATATATATAGTCTATATATATGTCTATATATATATATATAGACAGAGGGCACAGGGTGAGTTGAATATGAAGGGATGATATCTAAAAAGTAAAATAAAATTAAGGAGTGAGAGAGGAATATACTGAGAGAGGGAGAAAGAGAGAGATAGAATGGGTAAATTATCTCGCATAAAAGTCGCAAGAAAAAACAGTTCTGTAGGAAGGGAAGAGGGGGCAGGTGAGGAGGAATGAGTGAATCTTGCTCTCATCATATTTGACTTGAGGAGGGAATAACATTCACACTCAGTTGGGTATCTTACCCCACAGGACAGTAGGGGGAAGGGGAAAAGAAAGGGGGGATGATAGGAGGGAGGGCAGATAGGGGGAGAAGGTAATCAAAAGCAAACACTTTTGAAAAGGGACCGGGTCAAGGGAGAAAATTGAATAAAGTGAGACAGGATAGGATGGAGGGAAATATAGTTAGTCTTTCACAACATGATTATTGTGGAAGTGTTTTGCATATTAATATACATGTGGCCTATGTTGAATTGCTTGCCTTCTTAGGGAGGGTGGGTGGGGAGGGAAGAGGGGAGAGAATTTGGAACTCAAAGTTCAAAAAAAACTCAAAAAAAGTCGGTTTTGCATGCAACTGGGAAATAAGATATACATACAGGCAATGAGGTATTGAAATCTCTTTTGCCCTACAAGAAAGTAAGAGGAAAGGGGTTTGGGGTGGGGAGTGGGATGACAGAAGGGAGGGCTGACTGGGGAATAGGGCGATCAGAATGTATGCCATTTTGGAGCTGGGGTGGAGAGTAGAAATGGGGAGAAAATTTGTAACTCAAAATCTTGTGGAAATCAATGTTGAAAACTAAAAATATTAAATAATAAAATATGAAGAATCCTTTAAAAAAGATTCTGTCTAAATGTCTATTATTGAGGTTAATCATCACTTAGCTTAAACAAGCCTCTAAGATATGATCATAGGTGGTAACATTAGAGTTTAATAGTCAAGTACAGGTTCCTAAAGTGGCAACATATGTAGACATTCAAACATGCTTATGAAAATGCCAATACATTTTCGTATACTCATGAGTACCAACATCTTAGCTAATCAGAACATAAAGACAACCAAATGATTAGTTTTCATAATAAAAGTTTGAATTGAAACCTCACCCATAGACCCGCTCATTGCTGCAAACATTATTAGCCAGTCACTTTAGCTGTACCATACAAATCTCACAAGTCCTGAAAGATTTGATCTATCTGATTTGCTCCAGATCATCTTCATGGTAAAGGAGTAGAGAAGACCAGTCCTGATGTTTCTATGCCATAAAGAAGACCTTGAACAACTCATATGAATCTAAAGGCAGCTAGGTGGAAAAGCTGAGAGAGATCTGGATGTGGGGTCAGGAAGACCTGAGCTCAAATTCTGCCTCAGGTACTTATTAGCCGTGTGCCCCTGGGCAAATCACTTAACTTCTGTTTGCCTCAGCTTCCTCAACTATAAAACGGGGATAATAATAGTACCTATTTCCCAGGGTAGTTGTGAATATCCAGTGAGATAATATTTTTGAACCCCATGGCATAGCACCTGGCACATACTAAGTCCTTAATAAATGCTTGTTTCAAAAAAAAAATCTTAGCTCTGCTGTTTACTTAACACCTTTGTGACTGTGGACTAGTCATTTAGACCCTTTTGGCCTCAGATTTCTCATTTGTGAAATGCAGAGGGGAGAAGGGTATTAGATTACGTGGCTTTGGAATCTCTTCCAACTCTAAATTTTTGACCTTATGACCTTTCATTTCCAAAAGGATTTATTTATTAGCATCCAAAGTAACTTCATAAAGACACCAGTCTTAGAGTATGCCCAATAGTAGAGCAGGAATAGCCATGTTGTGATATGAAAGGGAGGCGTGGTCAGCTCATGAGTCCTGAACCAGGAAGATTGATGTCTTCCATATGTGCTGTCTCCACAGGTTTCGCACCATCCACTGTTATGACTACATCTCTGCTGTTCCTATTCATGATCACTCAAAGCTACTAGATTTCCCTGTTCTGGTGAAGGAAATCCTATCGGGCAGGAGATATTTCTTTGATGCTCTGTGGGCTGTGGTCCAAAACTTTTACAGGACGGCCTGGTGACAACTCATATCCTCTTGTCAAATGTCTCCATTCCAGAAGTGTGGGGTTAGCTAAAACTCTATGGTGGGATCTCCCTTAGAGCCTAGCTCAGGACTTTGCACGTAGTAGATGCTTCAAAATGTTCCTTGGGATAATGGGCTGTAGAGCTAGAGAGAACCTTAGAGATCATCTAGACTACAATTTTACAAATGAAGTAACTATCCACCATAACTTAGCTAATAATAAACAGAGTCAGGATTTAAACTCAGGACCTCTGATTCTAAGTCCAATGTTCTTTGATTGATTGAGGTGAGGGGGGAAAGCACTTAGCAACTCCTGTGGCTGAGTAGTGAACAAGAGAAAGGAAGGATATGATTGAATTCAAATGGAGGACAAAAAGATGTGCTTCTAAGAAAAAACAGTAAAAAGAAAAAGAAAAACAGTGCCACTAGCTATTTTTGTTCCAGAGGATGTTCCCAGTCTACCCTGGCCTCAGTAATTAATCAGGGCTCTCCATATTTAGACCAGTAGAACTCAATGACTAGTGACATTACATTCACTTTCAGTTAACAACCTTATCTGTTCTTTTTTAAAATTTATTTTGGTTTTTTTCAATTAAAAAAGCATTTACTTTCCTTTTTCCCTCCTACCCATTCTCAACTAAACAACACCCTTCCCCCCAAAAAAGGAAAAGAAAACTTTCATAATAAATAAATATTTATAGTCAGAAAAGCAAATTTCATCATTGGCCACATCCAAAAATGTTTGTGTCATTCTACATGTTAAGCACATTACTTCTCTGTCAATCTTGGACAGTCATTGGATTGATCAGAGCTCTAATGTCTTTCAAAGTTGTTTTTCTTTATAATGTTGTGATTGTATAATGTTCACCTGATTCTATTCACTTTTTTCTTCCAGATGAGGTCTAAGAGGGCTTCCCAGTTTCTTCTAAAACTATCCATCTCATTATTTCTTAAGATGCAATAAAATTCCATTATATTCATATACCACAATTGGCTTAGCCAATGGGCTTAGTGCCAGTGGGCAGGTGGACGCCCCTTTAAGTTTCTAGTTTTTTTTTTACTACTATCAGTGTTTTTGTACATATGGCTCTTTTTCCTCTATCTTTGAATTCTTTGAGATATAGACCTAGTAATGGGGTCACTGCGCCAAAAAAGTATGCAAGGTTTCCAGATCGCTATTAAAACTTCATGCAAATAATCATTCTTTTCCTTCTCAACCCTTGTAAACCTTTCAAAAAAATAAATACTTTAAAGTAGCAGCAAATGTTGGCTTCAATGTTAACAATTCCTTGTGTTTAAAAAAATTCCAGTACAGCATTCCAAAATAAGGGAATGAAATTTTTAACTTTGGAAATAACTTATTTTAAATTACCTTAGAAGCTGAGGAAAACTGAAGGAGACACATTTTTATGATACGTTATAATTATATTTACACAACACCAGGTGAAACTCAAAATTAAACTAAACCACATGCACACATACACAATTGTGAAGTTGTCAATTATTCATAAAATGTCTCATATATATTCCTTTCTCTCCTTTGGCATTGCTATCATAAAAATGCAGGATCTAATCATCTCACACTAGACTACTGCAATAGCCAGCTTTTTGATCTCCCTGCCTTGTTTCTCCCCATCTCCAATCAATCCTCCACTTAGCCATGAAAATGATCTTCCTAAAGCATAGGTTTGACCATGCCTGCCCACCCCTCAACTCCATTCAAAAAACCCCAGTTACTTCCTATTTGAAAAGCCTTTAATAATTTGACTACCTCCTTTCCAATCTTCTTACATTTTACTCCCCTCCATATACTCTGTGACCCAATAGGTAATACTGGCCTCCTTGCTGGTCCTCCCTCCTACCTCCTGACTGCATTTTACTGGCTATTCCCCATAACTGGAACTCTCTCCATCCTCATCTCCATTTCTTGGCTTCCTTGCCTTCCTGTAGATCCCAGCTAAAACTCACTTTAGCAATAAGCCTTTCCCTGTCCCCCTAGTAATCTTTTCTAGCACTTTTCTAGTCCCAAGCTAGTAACTCCCCTCTAAGATTATTACCAAATTATCCTGTCAGTATCTTAGCTGTTGGCATACTGTCTCTCCTGTTACACTGTAGGCTACATGAGATCAGGGATTATTTTGTTTTATTTCATTTTCTTTTGTTTTGTTTTGTCTTTCTTTATATCTTTGGCACTTAGCATAATACCTAGCATGCAGTAGGTGCTTAATGAATGTTTATATACATACAGTATACAATATAACATCGCATCACTGAATTCATCCTTGTACACTAATTTGCACCCTTGAATAGTTGGATGGCAGGACCAATCAAGACAGACATTTTGTAACACCATGAACAGGATGGAGAAAACCATCTGAATTTATTGAGAGTGATTTATCCTTTCTTGCTTTATGCTTAGTTTTGGTGTCGAAGTAGAAGAATTCAATCCCCTAGTAAATGTATGATGTGTCATAAGTTTCTTGCTACAAAGTCATTTTACTTATTTGTTTATCTATTCATTCATCTATTCATTTGTTTCTTGCTTACCTGATGGTGGGCATTCTAAGTGAAAAGTAAAAGCCCAGACTATAGGCCTTAAAACTGTTTAATGATGCTTGTCTCTATGGGCACTTTGTTATCCCTCCTTCCTTTTTGAAGAGGACCAACGACGTCATAGGTGACGTCTTGACTTCCACATGAATTGCATTTAAGTGAGGCAGAGTTGCACAAAGTTGTAGGCCTCACTCTCTCTTCCAGAGTCGTCCAAGTCCATTTCAGGACAAAAGTCAAAATGATTGCCAATGGATGGGCAATTAGTCTGTTAAGAAAGGAAGCTTTCCAGTTTCTGTTCCTTGAAGGCTTGGCCCATCTATCGCAAACCCAGAGAGCCCTAAAAAGTCTGGGGAAAATCAGATGTGGTCATACTCTGAAGCACATTTGTTACAGCACTTCCTGGTTCATGGCTAATGCCTCCAATAGCAAAAGATGATTGGAAAACTAACTAGCTAAACTCCTGTTTACAATTCTGCGGCAGAGGCTGAACATTTGTTAGCTAAAATAAGACCTCATGTCATGTTTATAAGTGTGAGCTTGTGAAAATGCTAAGGGAGCAAAGAGTCAATAAAAGTGAAAAAGGTATAAAATTAAGCATACTTGTGAAATGTAAACACATCCTTATTCCCTGGTAGGCACTAATGATTCCAAAAACTTGAGAGGTTAGTTCAAACACAAAAATTATTTCTCTTGACAACAGAAGTATAAATGGGACCTAAATCAATTGCTAATTGCTCTTCCTGACATTGCCCCTGTTAGTCTTTTGGTTGTCAAACTCATATAAGAAAAGACATGAACATGTCTCCTACACATGGGTGCACCATGTTTACATCTTTCCATATGTGCAGAGCTATGAGAAAGAGGAAATGATGCACTGTGTGCATTCTGCCTTATGACAGAGCTTTGCAATTTTACAAAGCCCCAAGATTAAAATCTTAGAAATTTACCCTGGATCCCTCAGAAAACTTTCCAGAAGTCTCACTCCTGGAGGGCTGGTGACTTTGCTCATTCAAATATTTGTCCCACCAAAGGATTCATCAAGTGATCGCCACATAGTCATGGAATAAACTACTTCACGCCAGTGATTAAAATCTTATTTTCATTAAAAATAAAATACATGCACACAATATGCATATATAGAGATAAGCATAAATAAGATCATCTTCTTATGTATACATATTATATATGCACATGTATAAATAAAAAGTAAAGAGGGTAGGTTAAAGCAATTTGCTCCCAGTGCTTATCACATATGGAGTTGTTGAAATAGAGAATGCAATAAAATTGAATTTACTGTCATCTTTATTGGTATGAAGGTTACATTCATAAGCTTTGTTTGTTTTAATAGGTTTATTGTACAGTTGCAGACATATGCTATTACACCAGGATGGCTATGCTTTGAATATTTTTATAATTGTGGGTAGTATAAAAGTCATTTTCTGTTAGATTGCACAAATCCATTACATTAGGAGAAGGCTACATTATTGTAATAGGATTAATGTGCAACACATAAACATGATCAGTAATATTCTGTTTGATAAATTATCTCATTTTAATCGGAACGTACAGAGATTTCAGGATAGTTCCCACTTTGATTTGCATAATTGTATCACAGACAGCCAAATTGCATTATATTCTTCATTAACAATAGATGGCTTGTATAACTATTGTATTTTGGAAGGCACTGCTTTTATGTTCATCCTGCAATTTGTCATTTGGTGACATTGCTGGGGAGTTTAGTTGGGAGAGAATAGAACCTGAAAAGATTACTTGATTTTCGCTGAGTCCAGTAATATCTTGGCATTCGATTGTACTGCAGTTACATTGGTGTTTGTTTTAACAAATTGCAGCCCAGTGGCAGAGAACTACTTTTAAAAATCTTCTAATTTGTGGACAATTTGGCACTTATAGATTTTCATAGCAAAACACCAGCCCTTTGAATAAACTGTGTATAAAACATGAATTAAAATTAAATTAGAACCATATGATTGATTCTATGTTTTTATTATGGCAAATATGTCACTTGAGAGAACTTTCCCTTTTTCCATCATCCCTCCCCCAACTTCCTAAATCTAACAAGTTGCCTGATGCTCTCAGGGCTCTTGGGGACGTGCAGTGCTTCCAGTCACTCAGTAGTGATTACAGCAGCTCTCTGCCTAATACTCTGCTAATGATGGCTGTCAGCAGCCCTTGAGGAGGCTGGTAAAGTGCATTGTACAGAACTTCAATGGGGTCCTCAACCAGGAATCACAGTGCTAGAAATAGACTCACCATTTCTCATCCTTTTCTCTTAGAAGAGGAGACAAGGATTCTCTTCTACAGAACAGGGATAACATACCTGTTGGGACTACCTCGATCCAATTCAATTCAATTGAATAAGTGCTTATTAAATGATTACTGGGAGCCAGGCATTTGGAATACAAAAACAACAGTGAAACAATCCCGACCTCAAAAAGATTACAGCCTACTTGGGAGGTAAGTGGTAATAGGTATACAGGTAAATAAACATAAAATACATTGAAAATAAATTTTAAAATACTTTTAAGGGGAGGAGAGCATGAACTAGGGTGGGGGGGGGGAGGGATCATATAAGAAGGAGAACTTGAGCTGCATCTCAAAGGGAAATGGAGGTGCCAAATGGTGAAGGTTAGGAGGGAGAGCATTCATTCAAAGCACAGTGGGAGATGGGATATCACATGGGGAGATGAGAAGTTGGGCCCATTTGGCCCGAGTGCAGGAGGGGAAGTCATGTGAAATGGGAAAAAGAAGAGGTTGAAATACAAATCAGAGGAGTCAATGATAAGTCATTGAAGCTTTCAGAGCAGGGCAGACATGGCAATACCTAGATCAGTTTGGTGTTTGGGCGGAAGATGATGTGAAGAAGGGCAAGACTAGGTCTCTGAGGAGGCTATTGAAGCCCAGGCTAGAAGTGAGAGCAGAGGAGCACAGCCTCGAGTGAGATTATCTATATCAAGTGTTTTACAAACTGTAAAGTGCTGTATAATTGTCAGTAATCATAAGTAGATATTATTTTATCATTATCTCCCATGCAATGCAGAGGGAAACTATCACTGAGAAGAAACAATACCCTTCAGTTAGAAATGAATGATGTCTTCTGAAATGCCCGTCTTATTGGGTAGAATGACGAGCAAACCAAAATTTACTCTAATTGGTAGGAAATTTTGCTTGAAATGTTTAGTCCTCTCCCCTCCAGCTAAAGATATAAAAGGACTCTATTTGAATGTAGCCATGATATTTCATTGGTTACATTTGTGTAGCCTTTTAATATTTTGAAGCATTTTCATATGCATTATGTGTCAAAGCACTATGGGATGAATAGGGCAGATACTATTATCCCCATTTGTCCAATCAAGAAGTTTAGGCTAAGAGTTTAAGTGACAGTTGTATTGTCACATAGCAAGCCAATGGCAGAGCCATTGAGTCATAAGCCAGCTTCATTCTGTTTCCAATTTATCTTTCCAGTTTAATTTTATGTTACTTGCCTTTGTTTACTACAGATACCTGTCAAACTGGCCCGCTTGTCGTGCTTTAATCCTAGCCTTCCATATCTCACCTCGATGCATCTGTATAGGCAATCTGTAACTCTTGGGATGCACTGCTTTTTCCTCTTAGACTCCTAAGCTTCCTACAAGGCTTATTTTAGGTGTCTATTTCCTATAGGAAGACTTCCCTGATGCATCAAGTTGTTAGTGTTCTCTCCACCTCATGTTATAAAGCATTTTCTTATTTGTGCAGAGGTGGTATTCCCCAGTAGAATGCAAACCCATTAAGGGCAAGAACTATTTTTTAAAATTTTCTCTCTGTATGGGAAAAGAGAAGCCCCCACAGAGTTTTATATCACTGGGGTGCATGGACTATCAAGTAAACGAATTGAGAAGGGGGTGGGATTGCCCTAAAACAAGGCCAGAGGTAGGACCACTCAGCAGAGGAAATGTGTTATTGCAGCCTTCTACAGTTTCTACCCTGAAGCAAAGCCCCAGTGCTCCCACTCTAGCTTTGGCTCTGTAAATGCTTATTGAATTTAAAGTAATTTGGATAAATAATAGATTGCATCAAGACAGCGAAAGATAACGCTATGAAACAAAAGCTTTCAAGGTAATATCAGCCTGGAAGGTTGCTATAGTCCCAATGTATGATTAAACTTTTCTGAAAATTTGGAATACAAATCCATTGGAAGATAATGAATTGAAAGCATTTTGACCATGTGGCAAATCAAAAGCCATTTATCTAATGGAATCATGGATTTCTAGAGCAGGTAGGGACCTTAGTGATCCTCAAATTCAAGGCCTTAATTTTATAGATGAAGAAATCTTAGCCTATCTAGAAAGGGAGGTGACTTAGCAAGGTCACCCAATTGATGTGTGATACCACAAAGCTAAGACTGGTGCCTAAATCTCTTTCACTACAGCTCACTAGAAAATAAGAAAGTAGAAAATGGATCTTCTGCTGCCTCTCTCTGGGAAATAATCTTCTACCTTTCAAGGTCAACATCAGAAATAAGATGTAACATTATTTTGCAAGCTGCATGTGAACACACAACACCAAACAATATTTGATTCACCTTTGTCTACCAATTCATTATTTATAGGACTCTTGTATTGCCTCAAGCCAAACTTACAAATTTACAAAATAGGTCAAATTTATCTTTGGTGCCAACTAGACTTCCAGTTCTCAACCTTACCCACTCTATATACCTTGTTTGCTTACCCAAACCTTTCTGGGATCCCCACAGTCTTTATACAGGCACAAGACGCCTGCTGTCAGGAAGCAAGGTGATCTGATTTACTAATCCACATCATGGTGTGAGTGACAATATGACACCTCTTTCTAAAAAACGTCATCAGGAAACAATGCTTCAAGGCAGCGTTCCATCCAAAGGGATACTGAAACTTCAGGTACCAAAGGGGACGAATTGTTGAGGGAGATGTTTTGGAGCAGGTTTGGGAGGTGAGGGGACCTTTTGGTACCTCTGATACTTAGGTGATCACCTATTCCATCACTAGTAAAAGTCAATCCTACTTTCTCTGGGCCTAGGGTTCAGCTAGGTACATATAACACACATAGTGTATTTCTTTTGTTTAGCAAATGATAGTATAGATAAAGAACTTTACAAACTGTGAAAGCTAAGTAAATGTCAACTATTACTATTTTTAGTAGCTGCTGTGAAAAAACTCCCAGAGGGCATAACAGAAGAGACCTTAGAGCCTTTAGAGACCATCTAGCTGAACCTCCTTATTTTCCTTCTGGAAAGTGGCAGAAGCAGGACCCAACTCACTCCAAATCCAACAATCACTCTACTCCACCAGCTACCTTCCTTTCCTATCCAAGTTATAAAGAAGAGACTTGATACCCTCCTGGACTTGAAAGGGAGGATAAGAATAGCCATTCTCATTCAGTCATCAACATGTCATTCCCTAGCAATGAATTCAGCAATAATAATAATGCTCATAACCATAAATATCAACACTTCAAGGATTTATAATTTTGTCATGGTGAGTATTCCCTCCATCAATGCTGACTCTCCCCTCTATTCAGCTTTAGAGACCCTCAAGAACCATCAGGGGCTCCCTATTGCCTCTCGAATAAAACAGAAATTCCTGAGCCTGGCATTTAAGGTCCTTTGCATTCTGCCTCTAGCCTACCTCTCCAAATTTACTTCATATTACTTTCCATGACACATTCTAGCCAAACTGGCCCACTCATTGTTCCCTGAACTCAGCATCTTGTCCCCTGACTCCTCTGCCTGGAATACCTTACTGTACACAGAAATGCCTTCTAACTCCCACCACTTAGAATTACCGGTTTCCTTCAAAGATTAGCTCAGATTATCCCTCCTGTAGAAAGTCAAATCCTTCTGGTTATTAGTACTCTTCTGCTCCTGAATTTATTTTAATTTATCCGTGTACAAGTTCTAGCCTTTGATAGAATGTAAACTCCTTGACAATAGGAACTGTTTTTATTTTGTCCTTATATTCTCAATGTTAGTACAGTACCTCACACATAATTTAATAAGTATTTTAAGGAGTTTCTATGCACCCACTCTGGGCCAGGCTCCATACACAAAAAGGCAAAAAAATGGTCCCAGCCCTCAGGGAGCTCCCAGTCTGATGGGGGGTAGGGGGAGACTACAAACAAACAAATATGTAGAAACAAGATGTTTATGGGATATTGTAGTAATCTCAGAGGGAAGGCACTAGAATTAAGGAGAATCAGGAAAAACTTCCAATAAAAGATGGGACTTTAGCTAAGACTTTACTGGAGGCAGGGAAGCCAGGAGGCAGAGATGAGGAGGGCTTCATAAATGCTTGCTGTATTGAATCAATTTGAAGGGCCTTCAAGAGTTCTTGTAATCTGAAAACAATCCAGCAGCTTGCAGTCAATCTGGTGACAAGTTTCTTCAAACTCAGCAAGGCTGATGCTTGAATATTAGGCAATGCGTCCATCACCCGGATAGTATTCGAAGCCTGTCCAGCTTTGTAAGGCCTACCAGAGCTTGAGTTCTGCTTTGAGAACCAGGGTAGTGTCCATAAAACAAACAAGAACTAGAATGTCATCCTAGTCAAGGAATGACAACACTAATAGCCTGGATTCCCTCCAACTGTAGGAAGTCTTCTGCTTTGGTATGGTCTAGTGGAGAATCTCGGGAATCAGAGGACCTAGGTTTAAATACCTCCTTGGATACTACCAACTCCTGTGACCTTGGGCAAGTCACTTAACTTTGAGGGGCTCCAATTTCCTCATCTGTAAATGAAGAGATTGACCTGGATGAGGGGCTTTTAATGGAGGAACACAGAGGCCCTCCCTACTCCCAACACACAAAACGGTCTGTGTAAAGATCTGGGGGATCTGTGGATTTAGGTTAGCAAAAATGTACTTCTTAATTTCATCAGACTGCGGGGATCCATGACACAAAAAAGGATAAGAACCCCTGAAACAGAGGGTCTCTAAGGTCCTTTTTCAGCTTTAGAGATAGAATCTTATGACGTAGTTCTGTGTAAGACTGGAACTTTTAAAAGGCCAGATTTTCTCATTCCATTAAAGGCAAAGATGAGTTCATAGCTTCCACTAAATACAAGAGTGTCTATTGTCACCCATTTCACACCTTGTCATCAGAAATCCCCAACCAAACATATGAAGTCTGCTTTTCTGACAGAGGGCGAATCAGGCTAGTCTGTTTGTCATTAGCTGTGTTATACCATAGCTGCAAAGAGATCAACAGGGTATGTATCCTCAGAAACACTGCTTCTTGCCTTTGCTTTGTAAAGAAGTGTGTGACTCCAGGAAATTCATCCTCTAGGCCTAGCCTTTGATGGGTGTTGGTGCCCCATGCAAATGAGACTGAGATTAGCCAGCACCTTCCATAAATAATTTTCACTTTGTAAATGATGTGATCATATGTGGCTTCCAGAGCCAACGGCCCAGATGTAGGAAGTGAGTTCGATGCCAAAGACATTCCTTAAGCACATGGTGTGCAGAAGCATAATGTGCTGGCATTCTTTTGGAGATGAGGATATCACACACTTCATCTTTGCTCCTGTTCTATGGTCAGTCTAGAGCAGGAGTGGTAACCCTGCAGTTCAAGGCCACATGTGGCCCTCTAGGTCCTCAAGTGTGGTCCTTTAACTCAAAGTTTCCCCATCCCTGGTAGAGGGAAAGAAAAGCAGGAAGTCAGGACTAGCTCAGTAGGACACCTTTAGACCATGGGCCTGCATCCTGATTTCAATGGATCATAAATGGGGAGTGTCTCATGGAACAGTGGTGCTCATTACTATTGTTACTCCTTTATTCAAATTTCCCTCCCTCTTCTCTTCACCTATTCAAGTAGAACCCATAGTGTTAATGCCATAAATTAATATCATTCAATAAACATTTATTAAGCTACTACTGAAGTTCCAGGCACTGGGCTAAGTGATAGGGATACAAAGAAAGGTTAAACAAACAAACACAGTCCCTGCTTTCAAGGAGTTTACAATCTAATGCAGAGTCATGCAAACAACTATGTAAACAAGATACATGCAAGATAAATTGGCAATAATAAACAGAGGGAAGACACTAGTTTCAAGGGGGTAGGGAAAACCTTCTGTAGAAGGTAGGATCATAGCTGGGACTTAGGCCACGGAAGTGAGGAGGCAGAGCATTCCAGGCTTGAGGACCTGGAGTTAGAAGATAGAGTGTAAGAGAAATGGCAAGGAGTCCAGTGTCACTGGATTGAAGTTTGTGGGAGGTACAAGGTATAAGAAAACTGGAAAGGAAGGGGGGTTGATTATGGAGGGCTTTGAATGCTAGAGGATTTTCTATTTGAATCTAGGGGCAATTGGGAGCCACTGAAGTTTATAGAGTGATGGCAGACTTGTACTATCATCAGGAAAGGGACTATTACTTATCTAAGCTTTGCATTACCCCTGAGTGCCCAGAATAGTGCTCTGCATCCAATAGGTGCTCCTGTTTATTTAATGGAAACCCCATTTAAGCTTCATTACTCTTCCATACCTAAAAGCCTGAACTTGAAGGCAGGAAGAACTCTGTAAAAATCCCATCTCTGGTTACTTGTATGAACATGGGCAAATCACTCAATGTCTCTGAGCCTGTTTCTTTGGATATTATGACCAGGTAGTATATGACTTAAACAGGTGTTATGAGGCTCAAATGAAAAATGAGAAAAGTTCTTGGCAAATCTTAAAACATTATGTAAATATTAGTCATCATTATTATTCCCATTCTCTAAATAAATAATCACTTACATTTCTACAGCAATTGAAGATTTGTTTTATAAAGTAGTTTCTTCATAGCTAACTTGTAATGTACAAAGTATATACATGTATATATATATACAGATATATGTAAAATATCATCCTCATTTTACAGATGAGAAAACTGAGGCTCAGAGGCTCAGTAACTAGCTTATGATATGATAACAGACAGTGCAAGAATTAGAATTAGGATTTGAACCTGTTACCTTGGTGTTCTTTTTAACCAGACCATGGGCCACTTCTCTCTAAGACAGTAATTATATCAGTAAAATCATAACTAATTATGGAAGTGATTCTAATGGAAGTGTACAATATAATATAATGCTTTATTATATTCTGTCTCTTCTTGTTCTCAGGTCATCTCAGTTGTGTAAATCTCATCTCCCCAATTAGAAGAGGAGGAGGAGAAGGAGAAAGAAATGGAAAAGAAGAAGAAGAAGAAGAAGAAGAAGAAGAAGAAGAAGAAGAAGAAGAAGAAGAAGAAGAAGAAGAAGAAGCATCTATATAGTTCTTTAAGTTTTACAAAGTGCTTTAGAAATTTTATTTTATCTTATCCTGGACTATAAGTTCCTTCAGACTAGATTGTGTAGTTAAAAGAGCACTGGATTTGGGGCCCAAAGATCTGTTTGAATTCAGTTTTACCACTTATTCTCTATGTCGTCTTGGTCAAGTCACTTAACCTCATCTGTAAAATGAGTGGGTTTTGCTAAGGTACTTCTAAGGACTCTCCCAGATCTAAATTCTATCATCCTATAATTGCTATCATTTCCTCTTTATCTACACAGTCCCCTAGCACAGAATTTGGCTATTGTGTAAACCAAGGCTCCCTCACACCCAGGTGTCTGATTACTTGATAGAAGGATAGTAAAGGTGAGTAAGGAAAGGTAAGCCATTTCTCTTTCCGGTAGATAAAACTCTGGTCTCAGAGTCAGAAATATCTGAGTTCACATCATGATTCAATAATTTGCTAGCTGTGGGCAAAATCTTTAAATTTTCTATCTGCTTCAGTTCTCTTATCTGTAAAATGGGGATAATAACAGCACCTACCTCACAGCATTGTTGTATACAGCATTGTATACAACGTGTGTGTGTGCGCGCGCGCACGCGCGCGCGTCTGTGTGTGAGCTGGGTAGCACATAATAGAGAGCAGGGCCTAGAATCAGAAAGCCATCTTTGTGAGTTCAAGTCCAGCCTCAGATGCTTTCTAGCTGTGTGAACCTGGACAAGTCATTTAACCCTGTTTGACTCAGTTTCCTTATCTGGAGAAGGTAATGGCAAACCACTTTGCCAAGATAACCCCAAATGGGGCTGTAAAAAGTTGGATATGACTGAAAATTACTAAACCACAAAGACAGATACACATATATGTATAGATATATATTTATATACACATTTATCACTTTGGCAAAATAAAGTGCCATATAAATGCTGGTTATTATTATT